>NW_007728554.1:111335-255001 GCF_000696425.1 Galeopterus variegatus | reverse complement strand
AGTCTGAGTCCTCCACAGCCCTAAAGATTTGAATCCTGCCTATTTCTTCAGACTTGTCTGTTCTAACACTGACTTTTATGTTTGTGCTTCAACCACGCTGTCTCTCTGTCCACTTCTCAAACACATCATTCTTCTTTCTTCTTAATTATAACTGTCCTTCCCTTCCACACATCCTATTGCCTATTGAATTTCCCCTCCTCTTCTTTTAAAGCTCAGTAGTATCCTATGTTCTTTAAGAGCTCAGGATCTAGAATCAAACTGCGTGTACTTAATGACATGCTTTCATACCCACAGGCTCTGAAACCTTAGGCAAATTGGACTATCTAAGCCTCAGTTTCCTCATGTCAAAATCAGGATAATGGGAACTGGTATCAGCCTCCAACTTATTGGTTTATTTCGTTGGTTTATTGGGTCATTGTGATGATTAACTGAAATAAATTGTGAGCAAGTCAGTAGTATAGTGTCCAGGACATAATGAGCTTTGAACTGATGTTAGGAATGGGTACTATTGGTCCAACAATCACTTCTATGAGAAAATTTTGAAAAAAGACCAGATGTGGTCAGATTTATTTGTTATATATTCTCACACACTGTGCATCTCCTTTATGTCTTTCTAAACACATCTAAATAAGTAATATCACATGTAATTAATTATTTAGTGTCTGTCTCTCTAGCTAGCACATAAGGTCCATGAGGTAAGAGACCTCATCTGTTCTGTTCCTCACCTTATTTTTTTCACAGTATTTTACACATAACAGAGTTCCATCTCTAAAATAAATAAATGAATTATTTCAGTCATCATGTGAAGTGTTTTCCCAAATTTTCTTTTGTTATCCAGTCTAATCCTGTAAAATTGGTATTATTATTGATTTTAAAAAAACAAACACATAAAATAACCCCTGAAAACTTAAAAAAGTAAATGATTTGTTCAGAATGGATAATCAGGAATATATTTAATTATGCTAGTTAAGTTAGTACATTCATTGAGACTAAACATGCAGGAAGAAAAATACACGAATTTGAAATAATGCCATTCCCAATTTTTTGGTGTTTAACTGTTGTTATATATTTATGATTTATTCATTCAAAAATAGCTGGATTTTAGTATTGTAGTAATGGGGAAAAAAATTGAGGCTGTTTCTATGCTCATGGGTGGAAAATAAATAAGTAAATAGGTAAATATATTGCGTGTATTCTGTTCTGTGCATCCTGGACTCAATAATTAAGGCCAGTTCATACACAAATTATGGCTAAAAAAAAATGTACAAAATGTAAGAAGAAAATTCTTGAGAGCATCATCAAGTTAATAAAATAGCAAAGTATTAATGTGAGGATTCAGGGGTTGGAAAGAAAACAGGGAGATAAAATTAATAATTTTCCCTTAGGTTAAAAGAAAGAAAGCTAAGAAACTAGCAGGCTAGGATGTTGTTTTAACAGCTTCAATAGACTTAGATGTGCAGGTTTTGGAGTCCAGGCCTCTCCAATGTGGAGGCAGTGTGGTGAGCCTTTTGGTTGTAAGTTAGATTCTGAAAGAGTTTATCATAGGGGTAAGGGTGCACTAGAATTAGAAAGGCCTTTATAGGGATTTCAGTTCAATATTGAATTGTCTCGGTCTCTGAAATTAGATTGAGATAATCCAGGAATGCTAGCACACCCAAATGCCTAGAAGAGGCAAAGAAATATGTTATCTTGAGTAATGTTACAACATCCTAGGCATCAAACTATTTCTTAAAAAAAATTTTGTAAGTGAAATGTAAAGCACAGAATCCAAAATAACCAGGAATACTAAAGCAGAAAACATTGGTGGGGTTGGAGGGTGGAGTGGGGGGAGCAAAACAATCAGCAAAAAATAGAGACAACAAAGACTTCAAATATTGGATATTCATACTTTAAAATATCTATGCTTAATATGTTCAAGTAAATAAAAGACACAAGTGATAATATTGTCAGAAAAGTAGACACTAAAAAATGAAATGAAAATTCTAAAATTGAATAATGCAATAACAAAAATGTAGAATTCAGTGGTTGGGTTTATAGCAGACATGGCATAGCTGGAGACAATAAACTGGAAGAGAGGTCAAAACCAAACACGCAGTATGAAGAACATAAAATATAAATGGGTTGAATATACAGAAGATAGGAAAACAAACATAATGAATAGTGTAAAAAGGTCTGTGAGATATATATATATACACACGTCAATAAATTAATAAATATCAAAAAATTGTAATAAATCAATTCATAAAATAAATATAAAATAAAGTGTGAGCATATAGAAAATTTGAGCACTATGATTAGAAAACTTGACCTGACTAGAATATGTTGGGCTTTGTAACTAACAACTTCAGAATACACAATTGTCAAATATACATGGAAACATTTACAGTAATTTAACATTACATTTTGTCATAAATGAGTCTCAACAAATGTCAAAGCATTGAAATAATACTGAATATGTTCTCTGACCATAATGCAATTAACCTAGAAATCAATAACAAAACATTAATTGAAAAATATTATGTTTGAAAATAAGAAATAAGCTTCCAAAATAAATCAAGTATCAAAAAATAAATCTGAGGAGAAAGAAATTTTTTCAAATTTACTGTAATAATATTGTAATAGGGAAAGAGGGAAATGTATAGAATTAAACAATGCATTTTTTAAAAAGAAAAACTGAAAACCAATTAAGGCATTAGAAATAGAATAGCAAAATAAGTCCTAATAAAGTGTGAAGAAGAAAATGATGAAAATGAGAGCATTTATAAAATAAAATGTATACATTCTAGACAGATTAACTTCAAAGCTTAGAAATGAAAAGATATTTTAACTTAATAACCTTAGACAAGACTGACTAATCATGACAATGACAACAAAAAACGAAGTCAGGAATAAAAACGTGATTTTTATAGCATGTTTTTATTTTTATAAACAGTTAATACACAATAATTGGTTCCAATAATAAAGTAGGGACCAATTTTATAAACAGTTAATAGACAATAAAATTATAATATAAAACTCTTTATGCAAAACAATTTGATATATTTGGTGAGCAAACTTAAAATAATCAAATTTATAGAAAAAAATTCCAAAACTGACCCTAAACAAAATGGGAAATCAAAATAGTCCTAAAGGCACCATCAGTAAATTCTACCAAACATTAGGAAAGAAATAATGATAATGTACACAAAATCTTTCAGAAAATAAAAGAAGAAACAATTCTAAACTCTTTAAGTACCCTTTGTATGTAAACCTGAGAAGAATATTAGCAAAGAGGAAAATTGCAGCCAATCTAAAATATTAATAAAACAAACCATCCTAAAAATTAATAATCAAAATACATATATGGGTGTCTATGCTTGTGTGTGTATGATAATGAAGCATGACTAATTTGAAATTAGTCTGTTCATTTAATTAATTCAAGATAATAATGTAACACTGCATTAACATAAAAGTTGATAAAATTCATGTAATTATCTTAATGTATTTAAAAAAATTCAACTCATACAAGAAAAAGATGTTAATCTGATAGAATGTAATTACAAAAAAAAATCTACAACAACCATCATATATAATGATAAAATGTTGGTGAGAAGAATTCCCACTAGAATCCCTTGTATTCAGTGTTGTACTGACAATCTTAGCTAGTAGTACAAAGACAAATGTATTTGTAAGGATAGAATAACATAAATAAAAATGACATTATTTGCAAAAGAAATAATCACATGAGAAAATCCACCAGAACCTATATGTAAGTTCTCAGAACTGACATGAGTATAGCAAGGTTGTTAGCACCTAGGTCAATATTAAGAAAAAAAGTTATACTTTTATATTCAAGCAACAAGAAGTAAGAAAGTATAATTTAAAAAAACATTATAATTCAAAAAGTGCTTAGAAAATATAATAGAATAGATGCAAGACTTCTAAACAGAAATGTATAAACTATTAATAAAAATAGAGACATTAATTTAAATGGGAAATAAACCACGTTCATGGAATGGAAGATGTCAATTGTCTGTAAACCAATCTATAAATCTGATCCAATCCTAGTCAAAATCTTAGCAGTTTTTTTTTTTTTTCATTTTTTCTTTTGGTGTCTGTGTATGTATGTAATGTGATAAACTGATTCTAAAATGTATGTAGAGAATATAAAGAGCCAAGAATAGTTGAAAAAGTCTTGGCAAATGAGAAAATGAGTGAGTGCATATTATTTTAAATATCAATACCTGTTATACAGCAACAATAATTAGATCAAGATGATATTAGACTAATAAGAGACAAAAGGTCAAATGAATAGAGAGTTTAAAAACAGGTCAATGCCTAAATGGACATATGATGACAGTCTTGACACTGCACAGCAGTACAATATGAGCAGTCTTTTCAGTAAATATATTTGGATAATCAGCTATTCACATGAAAAATAGTAAACTTTTACCACTACATCACTACATACACAAATATCAAATCTAGGTTTACTGTCAGTTTAAAGTGAGAGAAAAAAACAATGAAACTTCTAGAAGATAATATAGGGTAATATATTTATTATTTCATCACAAGGAAAAAATTTTTTATACAGGGTACGAATATAATCATAAATGAAAAGCTAATAAAATGAATTTTATTAGGATAAATAATATCTTTACATCTGCTCATCAAAAGATGATTAAGTGATTGAATAAGCAAGCCACAAAATTGGAGAAATATTTAATAGTGCTTATAAACTACAATACTGAGGAAATTTTCTCAAGGACATCAGAGACTCTTAGATGAAAAGTAACTTCAGCTCAGTTTAAGAAAGTTAGTAGCCTGAGCCAAATGAGAGGAAACATGACATATAACAAGACTCTAGCTTAACGCTCACTTCAGCAGCATGTATACAAGACTTAGATGAATAAATTAAGTCAAATTTTACCAAAGGGAAACTAAAGACGTAAGAAACCAACAAATTTGATGTTTAATCAGTAATTTGAAAATCAATAAATTTCAGGAAAGACAGATGGGATAGAGAAGAATGGGTAGTGACCTATATTAGAATTTCTATGGACCCAGAACTAGAGAGTTCCAGAAAAAGGTAATAAATGGTAATGTCAGAGGGAGCAGACTTGAAGTTGAAAGGGATCAAGATGAAAGGGATGGAAGATGTTTGGGACAGTTAAAGTACTTTTTCCTCCCATCAGATGTTGTAAAGTAGAGAGACCCATAGATGCCCATAGCAGCTGGAGGTAAAATAGCATGTGGTCAATCCCCTGCACTTGTTCAGGGCGGAGAGTGAGGAAATATAGACTCCAAAATGCCAGATGATATTTCTATGGAATTAGATAGGATGTACCAGCACTCAACTTTTCAGGAGTCAGATATGAGCTAGGAGTCTAAATATCATTTAAATTATGTCACCAGACATCTCAGAATCAGAAAACTGCAATCTGAGAAATGTAAATTAAAAGCACCATGAAATATCACCTCACACCTGTTAGATTGGCTATGATCAAAAAGATGAAAGATTAGTGTTGACAAGGATGTGGAGAAAATGAAACACTTGTATACTGTTGGTAGTATAGCCATTTTAGAAGACAGGAAGGGGATTCCTCAAAACTAAAAATGGAATTACCATATGATTGAGCAATCCCATTTGTGGGTATTCACCCAAAGGAATTGAAATCAGGATGTCAAAGATTTGTCTGCATTTCCACGTTCACTGCAGTATTATTCACAATAGCCAAGATTTGGAATCAACGTAAGTGTCCATCAATAAATGAATGGGTTAAAAAATGTGGTATATACAGGAAGGGGATTCCTCAAAACTAAAAATGGAATTACCATATGATTGAGCAATCCCATTTGTGGGTATTCACCCAAAGGAATTGAAATCAGGATGTCAAAGATTTGTCTGCATTTCCACGTTCACTGCAGTATTATTCACAATAGCCAAGATTTGGAATCAACGTAAGTGTCCATCAATAAATGAATGGGTTAAAAAATGTGGTATATATACACAATAGAATACTATTCTTTAAAAAAAAAAAAAAAAAAAAAAAAAACAGAAAATTTTGTCATTTATGACAACATGGATGAACCTAGAGGACATTATGATAACTGAAATAAGCCAGGCACAGAGAGACAAAAAACATATGGTCTCACTTATAGGTAGAATCTTAGGAAGTCTAACTCATAGAAATAGAAAGTAGAATGGTGGTTACCTGAAGCCCAGGGGTGAAGGGTGGGGAGGAAGAGGATTTTAAGTGTTCTCACCACAAAGAAATAATAAAAATTAAAGGTGATGAATATGCTAATTACCTTGATTTGATCATTTCACAATGCATACATGTATCAAAACACCACATTGTACTTTATAAATATTTACAATTATCATTTGTCAATTAAAAATAAAATAAAACTTAAAAAAAACTAAATGCCTTATCCATGGGAGACTTGTGACTCTCTTGCCGATTGTTCTATTCTGGGGAGGATCAATTCAAATGCAACAAATAACAAGATAAAAAGGACCTGATAAATCTTCGTTGTCAAATAGAAATGGAATATGCAAGAAAGCAGCTAGCATTCAGCCTTACATGGAAAAGTGGCAGCTATATTTTGGAGAAAATTTCAATCTCCTATTTTGTTGCCTCAAGCAAATTTACTGGCTCAATGGGGCCTTCCAGTCACAGAGGCTTCCCTAAATGCCTGGGCCTGGTTCACCGATGGTTCTCCATGCTGGGAAAACCAGGGGTGTCTACTGGGCTGCTATGGCTATTTGTCCCCAGCTTCAGCTAAGCGGAAGCAAAAGCAGATGTGGTTCTTCTCAGTAGGCAGAACACAAAGACTTTCTCTTAACTCTGGGCAACACTTCCCTTGATGAACCTTGTTATCACTTTACTTTTGTCAATGGCTTAGATGTTTGGTCTTCCACTTGGGTAACAATAGACTGGCAGATTAAAAATGTCCCTCTTTGGGGGCCACAAAATATGAAAACAAATTGTGACTGCCAATTGAACTACTTGGGTCATTCAAGTAGATACCCATGACAATGGCCTGTTGTCTGGTGAGAACGGCTAGAATTGAACTGCTAATTGAGCCTCAACCACCCAAATTGCCATCATTGCTGCCTGGATTCATCATGGAACTGGACATGGCAACACATCCAGTATCATAAACTAGACACAAATAAAGTCTGCATCCCATATACAAAGACAGACTTGTGACTCCTTGAACATTTGACCCAGATGTCTCATGGTGAGAGAAGCCTCCTCCTCCTACTGTGGACAAATTGACTATATCCAACCTGTGACTTCCCTCTTAGGGTTTCTGGTGGTGCCTCACCACTGACGACACTCTATCGGGTTACCATTTTGTGTGTGCGTGTTCTTCCAATTTGCTCAACTGGAACTGTTGGGATTAAAGTAATACCCAGTTATTTTAACAGCCTTCTGGGCCTGCTTGTCTTTTTGCTTTTGTAACCAAGCTAGCTTATTGCATCAGCTTCTGTAACCATGCCTACTTATCATATTAGCTGCTGCCCTGGCCACATGAATTCTGAGAAAACAAAACCTACTACTGCATTAGCCACATGGATGCTGAGAAATTGAGACCTAAAAACCCGGAAGAGTCTGCCTACATAAACCCTGTGTAACTTAAGCTTGGGGCTCAGATCTTGAAACAATAGCTCATCTGGGCCCACCAGTGTAATAAAATACCTGACTCTCCAACCATCTGAGTGCTGATTGCTTCTGTCAGGTCCATTCCATAACATTTTCTGGTGCATTGGCCAGGAAAGCAAATTGGACTGTCCCCTTGAACCACCGGTCCAGGCAGGGTGACCCAGTGGATTGGCAATGCCACAGAGGATTAAGGAGGTGCTGCCCAGCCATTTTGGTCCATTCCATAACATTTTCTGGTGCATTGGCCAGGAAAGCAAATTGGACTGTCCCCTTGAGCCACCGGTCCAGGCAGGGTGACCCAGTGGATTGGCAATGCCACAGAGGATTAGGGAGGTGCTGCCCAGCCATTTCTGTTGGGACCTCAGACCGTAGGACCTTGCCAATCCTATGGAGCACCTGTCCAACCAGACTCAATGGAGGGAAGGACCAGCCAGATCCATGCCACCTGCAGGAGAGGAAGGATCTCCTCTTCCCCCATCAGTTCAGTTCAGTGCAATCCCACCTCCGGGTGGAAGGGGAGCTTGTTCACCTCCCCAAAGCATCTCCCTGAGGGCCCATCAGGTTTAAGGATCTTGTAGTGAGGTCTATCTGGGTAGGATGTTGTAGTAAGGTCCATCTGTGAGGGGCCTTGTAGCGAGGCCCATCTAGTCAGGAGTTTGTCATGAGGTCCTTCTGTTCAACTCAGGTCAGGATAGGGGGAGGGAAAAATTATTTTAACATTTGTGTGAATGTGGACTGAATGTTTATGTGTGGAACCAAGCTTATGCTGTGGTTTCTGAGTGGGTTCTAACCTGCAGTTACATGGTCACATCATATGGCTTAACAGTGATCCCAGTCCAGAGTGGACTGAGGCCAGGCCCAGGATTTATATGGGTACACCTTAGACAAGATGGATCTAACAGTCCCCCTGGGGATGTGGCCATGTGGATGCCCATGTGGTCTTCCCTCTCCTCTGAGAGACAGGGGCTCCCTGCTTTTGTTCATTTGTGACACCTCTGCAGGGAGGGTTGAGTGTGAACAGGCCCATTCCATGTCAGGCTGTCTGTTTTTCCCTCAGAAACTGGTGGAAAAGTTCTTTGAAGTAGTCACTGAGGCTTATTTTGACTCCTCCACATTAGACCTCCTCAGTCACCTTACCCTACCACCTGGCCACTGCCCCTTTTGTGCCAACGATCAAGATTCTAGCCTATTGCATCAAGTTGAATGATCTCCTAGGCCCAGGCCTCCCCAGAACCTGTTTGTTTCCTCTCTTGACCCAGTTCCCCTTGTGGTCCACCTTTTTTGTTACAGACCAACTTTCCAGCCACCTCTCTTCCCACAGCTGCTGGTTACCATTCCATCAAACCCCAAGAGGTTTTCATTAGGGGCACTTTGACCTTTCTCCATGCTCTCGTGTGTCACCCTTTAAACCTTGTTAAACCAGTAGCCTGTAGGTTTCCCCGAAAGTGTCTCTCCCCCTATAATCTGGAGGTCAGGCCACTGCATGACCTGGCCTTCTTCAGTCTGATCAGTCTTCCTCTCTCTCAAGCCCAGTGGGAACTTTTTGCCTTTGAGGAGTGGAGGCACTAGCATTGCCTGACATACAAGCCCCACTGGCCTGCTAAGCCCAAAGGTAGTACAAATACTCCCCACGACCATGGTAGGGGCCACCTCTAAACCCATGGTTTTGAGCTGCATGCTAAAAAACTTCAAGAAGGGATATTTGGGGGACTATGGGGTTAAAATGACCGCAAGGACTCTCAGGACCATATGTGAACTAGAATGGCCAGCCTTTAATTTCAGGTGGCCATCAGAAGGGACACTGAGCCTGCCCACCATAAGGGCCATTTATGAAATAGTAACAGGGGATCCTGGCCACCCAGACCAGTTCCCATATATAAACTCTTGCCTCCAAATTTCCCAGGTGATGCCCCATGAGTCCAGTTTTGTGTTCAGAAAGGAAAGTGTAAGGTTATTGCTGCACAGGTAGTTTGAATGACAGAACACAGCCAACAAGAAAAAAAATGGCCTATATATCAAGGAGATCCAGATGAGGAACTCTTGCCTCCACCATACCCTACTCCTTCAGGGATGCTTGGCCCCAGGCACCCCCTGCCAGAAAGCTCCTGGCTTCAATACCATTGGCCCCACCAGCATCATCACTGGAGAGTCCTGAACTGATGGGAAGGTGACTGTGCTCTACCCAACAGGTCCCAGCCGTTCAGATGCTCCAATGGAGGGCCTGAGGCCCACCACAGATCAATCCAGATGGCAGCATACAGCTAGGGTACCCTTTCTTCTACCAGACCTTTACAACTATGGACCTCCTGAATTGGAAACATCATACTCCATCATATTCATAAAAAAACACAGGCTCTCATCAGTCTCTCAGAGTCAATTTTTTGTCACCCATCAGCCAACCTAGGAAGACTATCATCAGCTACTCCTTACCCTATTCACCACCAAGGAAGGGTGATGCATCCTGGCAGGGGCCAGGAGATGATTACAAGACTAGACACCCATAGCTGCCCTGGATCACATTACCTGGGAAGTGATGCCACACCAAACTGGGACTTCAATGAAGAAGAAGGGAGAAATCAACTCCACTGATATAGGGAGGCCCTCCTCCAAGGGCTGAGAACAGAGACCAGAAAACCCATTAATATGTCCAAAACAACCATCATGACCCAGAAACTGGATGAGCCACCTACAGAGTTTTGTGAGAGGCTAAGTGAGGCCTTCCAGGTCTACACACCATTTGATCCCAAAGCAGCCAAGAATCAACAGATGGTCAATGCAGCCTTTGTGTCCCAGTCTTGTGCCAATATCTGCCAAAAACTTCAAAAGCTGGAAAGTTTTGCTGGGATGAATGCCATGTAGCCCCTGGAAGTGACCAACAACAAGGTATTTGTCAATTGGAACTGGGAGGCCCAAAAGGAGGTGCCTAAGGCAGAAGGTGGTGCTCTTGGCAGCAACTCAATCCAGAACAAACCTCCACATCTAAAAGGAGTAACCCTCACTGAGAGGGATGAGCACCTCTACTGTCCAACCAGTGTGCTTACTGTAGGGAACTTGGCTACTGGAAAAATTAATGTCCAAAGGGGAGGGGGGAACCCCAATCAACTATCCAAGGCAAGATGTACTCCAGAAAGAAAAAAGTATGAGCCTAAGCTGTCAAGTCAAGAGCTCCAAGACCTCATTGGCTTTGCAGGAATGAACTCAGATTAGGGGAGAGTGGGATCCCTGTTCCTGGGGCCCCAGGATCCCATGGTCAAAATGACAGTAGGGGGTCAACCTATGACTTTCATGGTGGACACTGGAGCAGAACACTCTGTAATCAACATCCCAGTGGCTCCATTCTCAGGCTGGAAAGCCACCATTATTTTGCTACAGGGATACATGCAGACCAGCCATTCTTCAGGGCCCAGACTTATCACCTCGGGGGTCACATGACTCATGAATTCCTATATTTGCCTGACTGTCCAATACCCCTACTAGAAAGAGACGTACTGAGAAAATTAGGGGCACAAATAACTTTTGAACCAGGGAGGCAACCTGTCTGACTTTAAATAATCAGAAGACCTTAGTAATCGCTGTAACGTTGTCCAGGGAAGAGGAGTGGCACCTATACATCAAGGCCAAAGAAGACCCAAACCAAGGACCATCAGACCTCTTAAGAGACTGCTTCTTCAGAGACTTTCCCTCTAATTGGGTGGAAATGAGACCCCCTGGGTACGGCAAAGAACCATGCCCCTATAATTATATAACTGAAACCAGGGGCTACACCTGTCAGGGTAAAACAATACCTGGTTCTTCAGGAAGCTCAACTGGGAATCCAGGAACAGATCTACTGGTTACAAGAAGCAGGAATCCTTGTGGAATACCAATTGTCTTGGAACACACCACTCCTGCCAGTCAAAAAGTCCAATGGAAAGGGGTACCATCCAGTCCAGTACCTGCATGCTGTGAACAGAGCAGCTGTCACCCTCCACCCCATGGTACCAAGTCCTTATACACTCTTGAGTCTGCTCCCTGTACAGACTAGATGGTTCTCCTGTCTCCAACTCAGAGACACGTTCTTCTTCCTCCAACTGATACCCAAAGTCAGCTGCTTTCACCTTCGAATGGGAAAATGCCTGCACAGGAAGAAAAGCTCAATCGACATAGACTAGACTGCCACAAGGGTTCAAAAACTCACCTTCTACTTTGGAGAAGCACTAGCTTCAGACCTAGCTGTCTTCCCAGGAGACAGGTTGAATTTCACCTTGCTGCAGTATGTTGATGATGTCCTCCTGGCAAGTCCCACACAGAAAAACTGCTGGGAAGGAACAAGAGCCCTACTGAGCCTGCTCACTGACTTAAGATATAAGATGTCTTGGGAAAAAGCCCAGATGTGTCAACAAAAGTTCAGATACCTAGGGTACCATATCTCTGAGGAGTGCTGCTTGCTGGGAATGGAAAGGAAACAAGCCATTTGTGCTATACCCCTACCAGACACCAGGAGGAAAGTCTGAGAGTTCCTCAGGGCTGCTGGCTTCTGTCAAATCTGGATACTAGGATACTCAGAAAAGGCTAAACCCCTGTATGAGGCAATCAAAGGAGCTAAAAAGAAGCCCCTAGTATGGGGTCCAAAGCAAGAGCATGCCTTTTTAGAAATCAAAATTTTGTTAACCCAGGCTCCTGCCCTTGGAATTCCAGATATAACCCAGGACTTCAACCTCTTTGTACACAATAGAGACCATGTGGCTGTGGGAGTCCTCAGCCAGACCATAGGGCCCTGGCAGAGGCTGGTGGCATACTTGTCTAAGCAGCTGGATACTGTGGAGGCTGGCTCACCTCCCTGCCTGCTGGACTTGGCAGCCACTGTCACCCTAATCCAAGAGGTGAACAAATTCACTTTGGGACAAAATCTCAATATAAAGGTCCTACATGCAGTGACCACCTTAATGAACAGTTGGAGGTACAAATGGCTGACCAATTCCGGGATGACTCATTATCAAGAATTCCTCTGTAAAAACCCCCAGGTGCACCTCAAAATGGTGCAGACTCTGAACCCAGCCATGCTCCTACCTGCTGAGTTTGGCTCCCGAGAACATGACTGTGAAGAATTAATGGATGAAATATGCTCCAGCTGGCCCAATAGACAGACTTGCCCATGACTGACCCAGATGTGGAATGGTTCACAGATGGGAGCCATTATGTTCAGGAAGGACAGCAGTGATCCAGATATGTGATAACAACTCATAAGGAGACTATAGAGGCAAAATTCTTGCCCCAAGGCTGGTTAGCACAGTGAGCAGAGCTATGGGCATTAATCCAAGTGTTCAGACTCTCAAAAGGAATATGAGTCAACATTTACACTGATTCTAAATATGCCTTTACAACTTTACATGTCCAAAGGACCCTATACAAAGAAAGGGGCCTGCTGACAGCAGAAAGAAAGACAGTCAAAAATAAGAAAGAAATCCTCCAACTCTTCAAGGCAGTATGGGAGCCTACCCAACTGACCATTATACACTGCAATGGCTGTCATAGAGGCACTGACAGGATCAGTGAAGGAAACTGGCTGGCTGATCAGATGGCCAAGAGAGCAACTGCTCAGACAGAGCCTGCTAAAGGCTTAAATGAAATTGCCAAAATCATGCTAGTGCCAGAGATGGCACAGCAACTGCACTACACAAAGGAGGAGATTCAATGTGCAAAAAAAGACGGTGGAATTAAAACCCCTGAAGGATGGTGAAAACTCCCAGACAACAGACTAATGATTGCTCAACGACTGGCCCACAGACTAGTCCTGAAGTATCATGGACTGACTAATTGGGGAAAAATGGACCTGGCAACCACACTGAGTCGCTACTATTTCATCCTAAGAGCTTCTGTCAAATCTGGATACTAGGATACTCAGAAAAGGCTAAACCCCTGTATGAGGCAATCAAAGGAGCTAAAAAGAAGCCCCTAGTATGGGGTCCAAAGCAAGAGCATGCCTTTTTAGAAATCAAAATTTTGTTAACCCAGGCTCCTGCCCTTGGAATTCCAGATATAACCCAGGACTTCAACCTCTTTGTACACAATAGAGACCATGTGGCTGTGGGAGTCCTCAGCCAGACCATAGGGCCCTGGCAGAGGCTGGTGGCATACTTGTCTAAGCAGCTGGATACTGTGGAGGCTGGCTCACCTCCCTGCCTGCTGGACTTGGCAGCCACTGTCACCCTAATCCAAGAGGTGAACAAATTCACTTTGGGACAAAATCTCAATATAAAGGTCCTACATGCAGTGACCACCTTAATGAACAGTTGGAGGTACAAATGGCTGACCAATTCCGGGATGACTCATTATCAAGAATTCCTCTGTAAAAACCCCCAGGTGCACCTCAAAATGGTGCAGACTCTGAACCCAGCCATGCTCCTACCTGCTGAGTTTGGCTCCCGAGAACATGACTGTGAAGAATTAATGGATGAAATATGCTCCAGCTGGCCCAATAGACAGACTTGCCCATGACTGACCCAGATGTGGAATGGTTCACAGATGGGAGCCATTATGTTCAGGAAGGACAGCAGTGATCCAGATATGTGATAACAACTCATAAGGAGACTATAGAGGCAAAATTCTTGCCCCAAGGCTGGTTAGCACAGTGAGCAGAGCTATGGGCATTAATCCAAGTGTTCAGACTCTCAAAAGGAATATGAGTCAACATTTACACTGATTCTAAATATGCCTTTACAACTTTACATGTCCAAAGGACCCTATACAAAGAAAGGGGCCTGCTGACAGCAGAAAGAAAGTCAAAAATAAGAAAGAAATCCTCCAACTCTTCAAGGCAGTATGGGAGCCTACCCAACTGACCATTATACACTGCAATGGCTGTCATAGAGGCACTGACAGGATCAGTGAAGGAAACTGGCTGGCTGATCAGATGGCCAAGAGAGCAACTGCTCAGACAGAGCCTGCTAAAGGCTTAAATGAAATTGCCAAAATCATGCTAGTGCCAGAGATGGCACAGCAACTGCACTACACAAAGGAGGAGATTCAATGTGCAAAAAAAGACGGTGGAATTAAAACCCCTGAAGGATGGTGAAAACTCCCAGACAACAGACTAATGATTGCTCAACGACTGGCCCACAGACTAGTCCTGAAGTATCATGGACTGACTAATTGGGGAAAAATGGACCTGGCAACCACACTGAGTCGCTACTATTTCATCCTAAGATTGGCTTCCCTTTGTGCCCAGGTTAGCTCCCAATGCCCAACGTGCATCCAAAACAATGCTAAGCAAGGGTGCTGACCAGCCCCTGGTGTCCTGCCAGTTGGGACATCATCCTTTGAGGGCCTGGTAGTGGACTTCATCAAAGTAAAGTCCTGCAGGGAGTACAAATATTTCTTAGTAATAATATGTACATTCACTGGATGGATTAAGGCACTGCCCACATGTTCTGAATAAGCCCAGGAGGACATGACAGCTTTTAAAGGAAGATTGTCCTAAGATATGGACTTCCTCTGACTATAGGATCAGACAATGTGCCAGCATTCATTGCAGAGGTTGTTCGAGGACTGGCCAAAATGCTGGGAATATGATGGAAGCCCCACACAAAATACCACCACAAAGCTCAGGGAAAGTGTAACACATGAATCAGACCCTAAAGACCACTTTAGCCAAGCTATGCCAGAAGTTGGGGCTACCTTGGATAGACATGTCTCCCTTAGCTTTGTTAAGGGTTCAGTATATGTCAGGGCCAACAGGATATTCCCATTTTGAGATCATGTATGGGAGACCACCCCTGCTTATAGCTAGACTTTAGGGGGATCTCCACCAGTTGGGGGAGATGGAAATATCACAGTACTTAAAGTCACTGGCCAGGACCTTCCAACACATAACCAAGACATGTTTAGAATGAGCCCCCATTCCCTTAGGAAATTGGGTGCACCAATTCAAACCTGGTGACACAGTATGGGTAAAAGACTGGAAAAAGGCTCCCTTAAAGCCAATCTGGATGGGGCCACACATAGTGGTATGAACTACTCCTACTGCAGTTAAGGTTGCAAGTTTAATTCCCTGGATCCATCATATGCAGCTCAAACAGGCAGCTCCCCGAAATGACGCCACCTCATGGTTCATGAAGACTGACCCTTCTGACCTGCTCAAGATCCAGTTCCAGAGACACCCCTCTGTTCGTCACTGCCCTGCTCTGGTCACACCAGAAGTTGACCAGTCCACACACAGAGGATTCAACGAGTCCTGCTTCAGCAACTCCATGGGCTTGCTGATCCATGCACAGCCAAAGCCTGAGGATTTTGCCACCATGGGACATAACAAGTACACTGATTTATTTTATGAAATGATAGGCATATGTCACCCCTTGCCTTTAGTTTTCACTATATTGCTTGTTTTGCTTTTTGCCATAGGACTGACAATAGTAACCCCAGAGGATTGGAATAGAATAGAAAAGTTGTTACTAATTCTCCTTTATCTCCTGGCTACAGGATGTTTTCTAGCCATCTCATGGTGGCAGTGTACCTTCTAAACATTTGGCTCCCTGCTCCATTTCTCAGGTGAGCCTCATCCAGCCACCCATTAATAATTGAGAAATGCATGGCCACAGGGATGCTAAGGAGAATTGAAAAGCATGATTGGTCTGAAGAAAGGGGAAACATATCAGGCCTCAAATATATTACCTTCCCCCACTCCTGGGACCCTGGGACAGCCCCTGGTAATAACCCAAAAGGTGAAGGATGGGACATAGATATTGACAAACCTCCCAGGAACAGCTATCCTATGGGCTCCTGCCCTCGCATAAGAGGTATAGACCACAATTTCAAAGAACCCTATGAGGGACCTAGCCCTCAGCCTCTCCCTGAAAGGCCCAAGTTGAAAGCACCCATACCTAGGCCTCAATCACTGGGCCAAAACTTAGACCTCAGCCAGATGGTAAATGCCATCTACCACCTCCTACATATCACCAACTCTGCTCTAGCAAAGATTGTTGGCTCTGTTTGCCTGAGAAATCCCAGCATATTGCCATCCCAGTAATTGGCTTTAACTATTCTAAGGAAAACCAGAATCAATTTTATCCAACTTGAGAGCCTAGTTTGACAGGTGTTGACATGCCACTCAAGGCACAAAGATGCATTCATAGTCAGGGAAAACAGTTCAGGTGGGTAACCTGACAAAGGAACAATGTGCCAGTATCACCAATATCCAAGATTTTAACTCTTCCTTGGCTACTGGACATTGATGTAGACCCCAGGTAGGCTTATTTTTCGTATGTGGAAACCAAGGTAGGCTTCTTTTTGTATGTGAGAATTATGCCTACCAGTTCCTTCCTTCTGATTGGGCAAGAATCTGCACATTAGTATTCATCACACTCAGGCAGATATATTGTCCTGGGGGATCAATCCCTTATGGTGCCCCTAGGGGCACATATCAGAACAAAAAGAGCAATCAGTCATTTCTTTGTTAATCAGCCAGGGAATAACCACTGGGATAGGTACAGGGGTCAGGGGAATAGCCTCCTCCATGAATTTCTATCACAAATTATCTAAAGATTTCTCCTATGACATGGAACAAGTAGCCACCTCCCTGGCAGCGTTACAAAACCAGGTAGACTCCTTGGCAGAAGTGGTCCTCCAGAACAGGCAAGATTAGACTTACTCACTACAGAGAAAGGTGGCCTCTGCCTCTTCCTTAATGAGGAATGCTGCTTTTATGCCAACAAATCAGGGATAGTGAGAAACATGGTTCAACAACTAAGAGACCACCTAGCCAAAAGGAGGGAAGAACTAGAAAAGTTTTGGTTCTCATGGACAGACACCTGGAGTTGGCTATTCTGGCTTTTGTCACTAGCCAGTCCATAATTTATGTTACTATTAGCTCTCTTATTTGGCCCATGTATTATAAACTGTCTTATAAAAATTGTTTTAACTCATTTAGGGTCAATCAAATTGCAGATGGTTTTGCCATTCCAGGAATGTGCCTACATGCCTTTACAGTCAAAGGACCATAAGGGTGATGCTTACTACAATAAATTGTAAGATAAATTATCAAAGGGGAGAATATTGGGGTTAAAGTAACACCCAGTTATTCTAACAGCCTACTGGGCCTGCTTTCCTTTTTGCTTTTGTAACCAAGCTAGCTTATTGCATCAGCTTCTGTAACCATGCCTACTTATCACATTACCTGCTGCCCTGGCCACATGGATTCTGAGAAAATGAAACTTACTACAGTGTTAGCCACATTGATGCTGAGAAAACAAAACCTAAAAACTGGAAGAATCTGCCTACATAAACCCTGTGAAACTTAAGCTCTGGGCTCAGATCTTGGAGCATTAGCTCATCTGGGCCAGCCAGTGTAATAAAATACTTGGTTCTCCAACCCTCTGAGTGCCAACCACTTCTCTGTCGAGTCTGTTCTATAACAGAACAACCTATGCCACAATGTCCTTTGAGACTAATCTGTCATATTTTAAGCTTTCTAGATATTTGCAGTCTGGGAATGGGCTAATAGTCACAATATTTGATGGGACTTCCTTATTCTCTGACACCCAGAAACATTTGGTATGTGCATTTTGGTATGCACATTTATTGGGCATTGGGAAAGTTTCCTGAAATATTGACACAAAAAATTTTGATTCTACCTCCCTTTGTTCCTCCTGGTCCACTCACCTTAATCAAATCATTTAGTCATTAAATGTGGCTGTCTCTTGAAAAAGATTGTCTCTTTTTTTTTTATCTCACAACAAAAGACCTATTTTGAAAACTCGATATTTCATCCTGACAATCCCTAGATATGATGCTTTTTTCTCCTAACATCAACCCTTGGCTGGCCTGATTGGTCAACCCTCTGGTTGACAACCTGGCCAAAAGGGGGCCTCAGGGATTCAAACTTAATTCTGGTTTATCCATCTGGATTCTCTTATTGGATTGACTTGACTCTAGGTCATAAGTATAATGCTCATTAGGTTGACTACAGTGCTAATAAAGTCCCTCTACAGTGCCCTTTAGGCTAAAGTGGGGGACATGATGAATCTCTGTAAGTTTTCATAAAAACACCCTCTGGCACTTGGGCATGAGATTTGGAAAACAAAACAAGAAACTATAGCCACCAGAATAAGATACAACAATTTTGTAGAAGTGGAGAAAGAGCAACAACACAGGCACCTGGGGAGGAAACACTTTAGATACTGGGAGGAGAGGAAGAGGGAGAGCCATTAATAATATTTTGTCTTTCAGTGCTTCCCCTGGAGCATCCCTTACAAAGGAATGATGATTTGATAGTCATTTCCCTTATTCTTTCTGAATAATCCATAAAAAATATCTGAGGATGTTTCTAACTCCTGAACCTTCCAAGTAGATTACGTGTCAACACTTCTGGATGCCATCCCCATACCCATTCTTGGTCATCCCATGGGGATAAACAAATGCCTCTCAGCTGGTAGTATGGACAGACAGGACAGATTGGACTAATTGCCCTCAGGCAGCCCTCAAATAAACTGGACCTGGACTCAGTTATTAGAACTAAACTGGGAAACCTTAGGCCTACCAACTGGCTGAAAAGGCACTTTGGAGGATAACAGTGTTTGGAAATGTTGTTTCCTCCAAAACACGGAAATCTGATCCCTAATGTGGTGGTATTGGGAGCTGTTTGAGTCACGGGGTGGATCCCTCATGAATGGATTAGTGCTCTCCTTGTGAGGTGGGGTAGTGAGTGAGATCTCACTTTTTCAGTTCCTGTGAGAGCTGGTTGTTTAAAAGACCTTGGCATCTCCCTTCTTTCTTGCTTGCTTCCTTTCGCCATGTGATCTTCTTGTATCTGCCAGCTTCCTGCCGGTTAACTGCCTGAGTAGAAGCAGCCTGAGGCCCACACCAGATGCAGCTGTCCCGGAATCATGAGACAAATAAACCTCTTTTGTTTATAAACTACCCAGTCACAGGTATTCTATTATAGAAACACAGAAATGGAGTAATACAGAGGACTGTCAATCTGTCTGCCCACACCTCACTTCCTAATACACACACATTGATATAGTTTCCAACAATTGCATTGCTAACAATCGTTAATGTCACTTTCTTTCCTGAGGCACCATGTGTGTTCCTGGGATGGTACTTCTTGTGTGGAATCCAGGCATTAAATTGCCTCCTTCCTAAAAATTTGGTAACTTGCATCTTGAGAGTGGCCAAAAGAGAACTGTAACTATTTAAGTAAACATCACCTTGACCCTAAAGTGCATTTGGGTCAGCCTAAACTCACTAGCCAAGGCTATTAGAATTTTCCTGTACTTTCTCCTCATGGGCTATTGTGGGTTAAATTATGTTACCCAGAAAGATGTGCTGAGGTCTTACGCACTGATACCTGTGACTGTGACCTTATTTGGAAATAGGGTCTTTGAAATGCGACCAAGTTAAAATAAAGTGATACTGGATTGGTCTAGACTCTAAAACCAATTACTAATGTCCTTATCAAGAAAGATACAGAAACACAGAGAGAGACACAGGGGAGAAGACCATGCGACGATGAAGGTAGGGCTGAAGTTAGGCATCCACAGCCAAGGAATGTCAGCAACTGCCAGAAGTGGATAGAGTCAAGGATGGATTCTTCCCTAGCTTTCATAGCAATCATGGCCCTGCAGATGCTTGATTTGACTTCATGCTTCTAGAACTATGAGGGTACGAACTTTCATTGTTTCAAGTCACCCCAGTTTGTGGTAATTTGTTATGGCAGCCCTAAGAAACTAATACACGTGCCAAAGCAGAGTCTGGGCAGTTGCTAATACAACTTCTGGTGCCTGGATTAACAGATCATGTAGTTATTAATGAAATTCATAGTGAAGAGGAAGATGAAGATGTAAAAGTTTGGGTTGAGATTTATGAGGATATTTTGCCCATTTTATCTTTCAGATCTCATTCTCCATCTGTAAAAAATATTCTCATCTTTCTAGGCCAAGCTGAATATAACTGATTTCATGTCATGTCAAAATTGCGTAATAAAATTTATCATTTCCTTTTCTATATTGTCTCAATATCATTCCCAGAACTTTGTTCCATACATATCATCCTGCCTGAATTATTTATATTTGCAAAAGTATAAAAATTATCAAGGTTTTTGAGAATAGGAACTCTGTTTTACTCATCTTAACATCTTTTGGGATTAATACAATGCCTGACTCATTTCACTCATTGTCAGCCGATTGAAGTTCAGTGAATGAATTAATGTTTTAGATTTGTGCATTCTTGATTGTATTTCTCTGATACAGTTCTATTCATTTGCAATTAAAGTATGAAACTATGAACTGAATAGGCAAGAGATGCTTGATTAATAACAGATAAAACTTATCAGCTACAAATTCAATCCACCTAAAATTGTTTCAATGGAGAGGACAAGGAATTGTGTCCATTTAGTTTCACTTTCTTTGGTAAGTCCACTCTTATTCTCTGGGTTTTATTTTAATATTTATACTTAAAATCAGAAATCATTTTTTTCACATCTGTTTTTGATTTTTATTCTTATTCATTAACGAGGCAGTTTTATACTACTGAAGCAAACGAGCCTACTAATAGCATTATTCCATACAGCTGAGTTGAGGTCTGCAGAGAATATCTAGCTGTTTATTTTTCCATCTCCCAGATGAGTACAGAAATGAGCTTCCAATACCTATTGAGTTACACTTTCCATCTCTACATATAACATAGAACTACAATTTGGGAAAAAAAGGACTCTGTGAGCTGGGGACTAGCTGCTATGCAATTATCTTTGTTCTTTATTAACTGCTTGCCTTTGCCTTATGTGGTGCTTTGTTGATAGACGTAGCCTCAATCTTGTTGCTATGGTGACAGTAACAGTAGCTGAGAAGATTTTGTTTGTGGTAAACAAATTCAGGCATATGCTTGAAGCCTGGTGGAGCAGTTTCCCAGCTTCCCTTAAACTGCTGTTTCTGCATAAAATCAAATAACCCCAAATGAAAAACCCACAGTCTGGATTCGAAATAGAAAAATGAGAAACAGCCTGAGATTATCATTTTTTATGTGTGGGAAATGCCTCGGTATATATGTCTATGTTCACGAGACAAGGCCTCCGCAGCTGGAGGGGCTTCTCTGCGGGACACCGTAAGAGGAATAGAGATGAATGTGACAGAAAGCCTCACACCCTGGGGACTGTAGGCATCAGTAGTAAAGCGAGAGCGACGCATTAACATAATAACAAAAATTGCTTCTCTCTTTTTCTTACCAAATCCTCTGTGCTAGGGCAGCCTGCATTTTTATATGATGGAGAAAAAATTCCTTCCAGAACATGCTTTTGTAAACATTGAAGTCAGACGCCTTCAACCCCATTTCTTAAATTTTTAGATTCTGTGAAAGTAAACCACCATTTAAAAGAGAACGGCTTTCATGTAGGTAGGTGGAACCTAGGGTCAGATTTACTTCCCCAGATGAACGTATTTGTGGATGGTCTGATTTCAGTGGTTCAAGACACTCCCTGTCTCTCTTTCCCTGTCTCTTCCACCTACCTTCTCTCCAACCCGACAACTCATGTCTGTGATGAAAACACCAATGCTTTTTCCCTCACTCTTCTTCTTCAAGTTTTGATGGCTTGCTTACGTAATGAAAATTTGAAAAGCTTTAAGATATTATCAGCTATTTATGTTCAGTGATGTGCATCAATTAGAGATTATTTTGTAGTACAAAAAGATAGAAGAAGAAATTGTATTGCCTAGCTGCATGTGGGAAGTTTTATAGTGGGGAACAGAAGAACCACCAGGAACCACTTTTTTGGACTTGTAATAGTTTCTGAGAACTAGTAGAATTCTGTTGTCTCACCACTACTGAAAGAGCTTGCTGCCCCCCAGCTCTCGGTTTCCAGGGTCCTGATGTGCCTAGCTCTAAGGAAAGGTTGAGTCTTGACACAGCAATGTAGGAAGGTAATTTTTAATCCCCCAACCACAACTAAACTCCCTGCTAAATATTTTTTGGTTTTTTGCTTTAACCTTTGATTCAGGTGTTCGTCTCATAAGCCCACCCTGAGAATACAGTGCCATAGCTCATTAATTCGTGTGCTCCAATGATGGGTCTGGGATTGGTGAGGTGAGCAGTTCAGGCCAAGGTTAAAGTGATTTCTCTGTTAAGCACATTAATTAATATACCACTGGTTGGTGTGGGATATTTGTTATGATTCACTTTTGTAAGGTAGCAAACACAAAACTGCAAATATTTTCTTGATAAAGAAACTGAAATTAAATAATAATAATAAAAACAATAATAATTAACAAAACATAGTATAGTTTCAAAAAAGCAAAATTTTCTCTTTAATAAAATCCAGAAATGTTAAAGGCAGAAAGCTGAATAAGAAAGATGACTCTGCTGGGATTCCTGGCACTGCTGTCCATCTCAAACTTGATTTCTTTTCAAGCTTATAGCAAATATGTTTGTGTCCACTGATTTCCTAGTTCTGTAATGTAATTGTTCAAACATCATTTATACACACACACACACACACACACACACACACACACACACACAGAGTAGCCCTCTCTCCAGTTGTTCCTTGATTTTTTTTCTAGCTCCAGATAGAGGTCCCTGTTTTTTTTTTTTCCTCCAGCATCCCATTTAGCAGCACAGTATTATAGCTCCTCATTAGGAATTATTGTTTGCAAACCACACCCCATTGGTGAGGGGCTGAATAAGAATGTTGGCAACTGCCATCTCATTTTTTCTTCACTACACCAGTTAAAACAGAGGAATTGCTCCTGTGTCTGATGGACATGCTGGGATGTAGAGGATCAGACAAATCCAGAAGCCACCATTTGAACCTCTCTGTCTCAGGAGAGAAGCAAAAGCACTCTCTTCTTGAGCAAAGCCTCTGCCCATAGAACCCGTTTCCCTGCCTTTCCTGCTGAGCTAGTCTGAGAATCCTAGAAGAAAACTTCAAAGAACTCATTTACTTCTTTCTTTTAGAGCCTGGAGCCAAGAGCTGGCCATAAACAGTCCCAGAACTTTCTCCTTTTGCTCCCATCATGTGCCTTCCAGTTTGCTGAAGGAGTCTTAGTTATGCTGTCCCTCCAAATGAGGAAACTAAATTCCTACCAGAAGGGGAAGAGGTCAGAATATCTTTGTGCCAGGGAAATTATGATTTATTTTTTTAAACCATTTGAAGATTGGTGATTGATCTTCATTTGAGTTGTAGTCACTTGGCTGTTACTTTTATTCCTGTGCTGAGAAGCACAGTGGAATCCTGCAGTAGGAGGGACGGGTGTGGGACTAGCATGCCACAGCAACTGCTCAATTATTAATTAGACAATATTCCACTTTCAGCCTCCACTTCAACTCTTTCTCACTTTATAGGACTACAGATTTTCACATTTTAAAAGAAAAGTGTGGGATTGAAGTATAAATAAGTGGAGCACAGGGGATATTTAGGCACTGAAACTCTTCTGTCTGATACCATGTGAATACATGACATTATACATTTATTATCAAAACCCAAAGAACTGTATAACACAAGTGGCAGCTAATGTAAGCTATAAACTTTAGTTAATTATTTATCAATATTTGTTCATCATTGTCACAAATGTGCATTATTAATGCAAGGTGTTAATAACAGGAGAAACTGTGGGAGGGAATGGGGGTATATGGAACTGAATTTTCTGCTCAATTTTTCAGTAAAACTAAGACTGCTCTAAAAAATAAAATCTCTTTATTAATTTAGAGAGAGAGAGAGAGAGAGAGAGAGAGAGCAAGGGGAAATGGAAACTGAAGAGTAACTAATCAAGGAAGTTAAAAGTGAGGAGGTTGGACTCTTCAAGTCCCCTTAGTCATACCTCTGCTACTGAAAGTGTTTGGATTATTGTGTCCACCCATAACCACTCCAACCATCTGGGCTACAAAGTGAATTGTACTCAGAGAGTTTTGTGATTGTAAAAAGGATTGGACATTTCTCCCTTCCCCCCAAAACAATTTGCCTATGTTTTGGTTTCTATCAAATGCACAGATGTGCTAGAATTTAGCTGCCTCCCTGGGGTGCAATAAAGTGTTGTTCTGAAGTGTTTCAAGGCTAGAACATCCCAGGGCCTGGCACTGTGGTGGGACTCAAGGGAAGAGACAAAGTACAAATTGAAAAGCATATTACTCGGGAAATTGCACTTTAACACATGTGACAGGCAGTCTCTCCGTGTATACTCAAATTTCTTCCTTATTGCTTTCAGGCAAGGTCTTCATGAGAAAGGAATAAGATTAGGTGAAGATTACACATGTAATCTTTGACAGAAATTTTGCATGTCCTGTCTTTTAGCTTGTTAACTATCAGCCCCAGTGCCAGCATTATTTCTATTTCCAAAGCCTGTATAGACTTTAGAGTTCAGCTCAATCCACCTCCTGGATCCTGATAGTGATCTTCACCACCTTTCTCAAGTCCTCACTGGGCACATCAGCCTGGCTACTCAGAGATCAGAACGTGGCCAGATGCTGCTGAATTGTAAATTTTACAATTTGCAATCCTGCCTAACTTAAAAATTCATCTTTATCTACCTCTATGTCTATATCAATGTATCTATCTAATCCTGAAGATAGGACTTATTTCTTTCATGTTCATTCAATCTCTACACCTATCCATCCATAACACTTGCCACTGTGTGTTGGTTGAAGAAAAACTATAAATGTTGGGTACCTGAAAGACAGAAAAAAACTCAGAAGGTCTCCCCCAGACCTAATTATTTTCCTTTTTAATAAGGTCCTGAAACCCCCAATTTTTGTCATTTTCTTCTTGGGCTTAGTGTGTTGACTCTGAAATCATCCTACTGGATATTTACTGAGATAAGTTTCTTTCATGAGTCATTAAACACAGACCTTACTGTGTTATGTTGAGATTTTAGGAGAGCGAGGTGTCTCATTTAAATGCAAAACTCTAGAGTAGAGTTCCCCTTTGAGTAACAAAGAACAGGATAGCAAAGTTGTGGGACAAAAGGCACAGGCCCAATGGTACCAGGAGAGTTTGGAGTATTAGCCACAGTGCTGGCCCTGGGAACAAACATGGCCCAGAGTAAGAAAAGAAGATTTGGGGTTCAACTACCTGTTCCAACACATCAAAACCCTATGGGCAAGTTTATTAACCTCCCTAAAACTTAATTTCAAATGTGTAAATGTGGCTTGTTTCTGTCTCACATGTACTTGTGAAGGCCACAGAAGATAATTCCCAAGAAAGTGATTGGTGGTTGCAAGCCATAGTATACAGGTGTGGATTTGTTAGTGATAAACCAAAGTACAGCATGACGGCATTTTCTGCCTTGGAAGGTGGGAAGTGGAGTGGTTGGAAAATGTGAATTCCAGAAAAATAGGAAAGGGTTGCCAGCTACAAAGTCTCCCTGCTTCATTTCTTTGAAATTAATCCTGTTTGAAGACACAGAGAATTCAAAATTACTGCAACAAACCTTTGCAATTGTTTAGTTGAGTCTCTTTGTTTTCAAGAAGATGATATTGAGTCAAAGAGAGAATAAGTGCAGGCTCACGTTTCAGTGAGTGAAAGAGTCATACTCATGTCTCTGGCTGAAGAATGTGCAGACTTTCAACTTACTGGGCCTGACCTTGGGTAATTTTTTTTTTTTAATTGATTACCTGAGAAATAGTTTTTATTCTTGTCATGGAAACCTTGAAGGCCATCTGGCAAAGACCTGTCAATTTACTCCTTTGCTTTCCAGTATTGATTCAACTCCTTTGCCTAATCTGAACAGTAACCAACACCAACAACGTGCCTAGGTCACATCTATCTTTGTTGCACTTTGCATTTATAGAGATTTTGCTTTCTCCACTTATGTACTACAGTGGCATTTTTTGCACAGAAGGAGAAATTTGCCCTCGTCAAAAGATAAACTTTTTCTATAAACTCTTTTCAATCGTTTTTTTATTCTCAAGGACTTACTCTCTCTTGTAAAATTTTATAATAATGACAAACTAAACCCAAAGTTCAGGTTTTTTGGTACAGAACTGACTGATGGTCAAACACCCAGCATTTACTAAGGGTATGTGTTACTTTGTATTAGATAAAAATCCAAGAGGAAGTATATGTTTCTGCCCTATTCAGAGAGGCAAGCTCTGTACTGCACAGAAACAAAAGGGGCCTGTAATGTGGGCAAACCAAACTGTAGCAAAGGCACGGGGAATGCAGTGGAGAAAAAACTGCACTAAATTTGGGAGTTCAGGGGATGATAGGGGAAGCTGATCACATTGAAAATGTTCAGAGGAATATCAAGGTTTAAATCAGCAGAGTGGAAAAGAAGAGGATATCATGGGTAGGAAACCCAAAGGGACAGCGGACAGGGTTAGGCACATCAGATAACAAAAGCAATGAGAGACCATCTGGCTGTAAGAGAGAGTTGGTCTGGGGATATGAAGAAAGATGAGGCAGAAAAACATTTTAGGAAGGACTGTGGGGACCCTCTCCTGCCAAGATGAGAAGCTGGGATTTGTGTTGTGAGCACTGAATATGTGAACAGAGGATGGGGTTTCAGAGCCTGAGCAGAGGGCTAGAGATATCTGAATTTGATTTTTGGCATATAAACCCACCACTTGCTGGACTTGGGCAAGTTGTTTGATTTCTCTGAGTCATAATTGTTTCTAGTGTAAAAGTGAATTAAAATCACATAGGTCTCTTTTGGAAAGTTGAGTAGGTCTTATAATTGAGTAGGTGCTACAATAAAAAATATTTTTGTTATTTTTTTATATTGTTATGTTTTTTTGTTTGCTTTTGGACTGTAGTTGTGTTGATGTGTGATTATTTTTCTTATGAGCTTCTGAGTCAGAATATTCCTTAAAACAGTACATTGTTTCCAACATATTCTCATCACTCTACTTGTTTTTAGAGCCAAAACATTTTTCCTAATTATGCAATCATGGGCTTTGAATTTCAATTTATCTTTAGTCAGTGCTTCTTTGTATTTTGGAAGTTACAACCCTCTTTCATGGTTTGACCTTATGGCATTATTAGAAATAAAAAGCTGTAGGATAAAACCTTATAGTGAAAAATAGAATGAAACATGTAAATAATGTTGCTTTTATATTGAAAGAACAGCTGACTTGATGAGTAGATAAAACCAGAAACTTTAAAATAGAGTCTTCCCCTTCAACAAAAATATTCCCCTCATTGACCTCCTATGGTGCCTGAAATTCCACCATATGCTCTCTTCATCAAGGAGCCATGGACCCAGCAGGAGCATATTGATACAATGAAGGTTTTCACAGCATTATATTCCCTGGGAGGGGCAACACATTAACCAGTGAACACACCAAAAGGATGTGTATCATGTCATCTCATATGGATCCACAGTCTACTGCTGTCCTGTAACATCATGAAGATCCTTCAAAAGTGGCCAGTGACAAAATAAGAATAATGGCAAATACTTATAATACTAACTACATGCCAGGCATGCAAAATTATCGTTATATTTTTGGAGGTGGGCACTATCATTGCTCTCATTTTACAGCTGAGGAAACTAAAGCAGAGTGAGATGTCTAACTTCCAAATAGAAGGTTCCAGGGCATGTATTTGAACTTGCCTCCAGACCTGGTTCTTATCCATTGTACTAAACTATTTTTCCCTATGTGATGATTACCTACTTCCTTCTCCAAGACCTGATGGATACTTTTTGAGAGACAGGAAGGAAATACAGATAGATTTGCTGACACACAGAATTTGTTTGTTGCTCCTGTTTTTGTTTACTGTGGTTTTTTCTTTTTTCTTTTGTATCTATAGTGAAAGTCTTTGTTTGTGCATAGTGTGTGCCCCCTTTTGGGATGGAAGTTGCCCAAGAAGGGGCAATTTTACCTCTAAAAGGCTATACAAAGCTGCAAGCCTGTAGCCTGGATTGGGGGAAATAAAAAATGTTGGCTTTTTATGCCTGGGCTTGTTCTAAACATTAAAACTGAATGGCAAAGGTCATTTTCTCGAAATTTTTTACACTGCACAGCAAAACTATCTATAGCCTTCTATAGCCAACATCTTATCCAGCAATAAAAGGTGTGCATTTATATTTTAACACATCTTCTAGGAACCTACTTTTATTGGCAAGTGCTGCGACAGAGATACTAATACAGAAGAGAAGAATCAAACATCCCACACCATCCACAATTACTCAGTGGAAAAGATGGTCCTGAGGGAATGGAATAGAAAATAGTAGAGTTTTGGTTGGGGGAAGATGCTGAAAGAATGATGCTTAAAGGAACATGAGAGCCGAAGATGTCCAGAATATTTAAGGAGAGAGTATTTAAAGCAAATGGGCTTCTAAAAAAGAAGTAGAAAAGCTCTAAAATTTGAAGGACTTGACCAGTTCTGGGCACATGGTATCTGAAAGTTTAGCAACCCAAAGATCATATGTCAATAATTGTGGAAGACTATATTTTCTAGAGATGACCAAAGCAATATCTCCTCTTGTGCTTTTGTCTACAGTGTGACCTTGTTTCTCTTCCATCAAGAGATAAAGTGTATTTCCCTACCTCCTTGAATTTGGGTGAGATGGAACCAGTGACTATGTTGTCCAATAAAATATGGTAGAAGTTACACTAAGAATTCAACGGCCATGCTGAGAAGCCCAAGGTGCATGGAGTAGCCATATATAACTGCTTCTTTAGACAGCCTCATCTCATAGCTAACAGCCAACATCAACTTTCAGCCATGTAAGTGAGCTATCTTAAATATTTAGACTATTTTATCCTTCTAGTGACTCCAGCCTCAGCTATTGTCTGACTGCAACTATATGAGAGGCCCTGAGCAAGAACTGTCCAGCTAAAGTCAGCCAAACCTCAGAACCATAAGTTACTAATAAATTGATATTTTAAGCTACTATGTTTTGGAATGGCTTGTTACATAGAAATAGATAACCAGAGTAAGAATGCAACTGAAGGGATAGTTCTTACCATCTAGCAGCTGATAAGAAGGAATTCTAGGGTATTAACAAATAGGCATATGGCATTTATAGAGACTGCACTAGACATACCTTCCCCTTGATGTGGTTCTGTGCCTTTACTCTAGTATGGACAACCATGTCCACTGTCTTTAGAACAAAAAGAGCTTAACACCTTCCTAAAATCTTGGCTGTTTTCTTATGAGTCAATGCTTTATAGATTCAGGATGGAGATCTTCCATGTCTATGCCACACTGTCGCTCTTGTGAGCACTTCTTCCTCTGAATTCACTTGACTAGTCATGAAAACCTATTAGGAGATGCGGAGTAACAGACAGGAGAGCATGTGAGACGCAGCCAATAGGCCTAGACTTTCACTTCCACCTTTTATTCTTCAAAGATTGATGACCATTTTCTCATGAAGATAAAAATTAATGCAGTAGTGAGCAGAAAAATACCCCTTGAGTCAATGAGTTATCTACTGAGCTTTTCTATTTCCATCTTTATCTCCTAAATTCCTTTAAAGTCTTCTGCAGGAGTGCCATAAAAATTCAGACTTGAAATCTCTGAAATACAGTGGCCAGTTGCTATTGCACTTGGTCTGTGATTATTATCCATGAAGTTCTGCTTCTTCTACTTCTTTTCCCTTCTCCTCTGATTTTGACATGTCCACTCTCACCTTGCTGTGTTCTCATCTCTCAGCTGCCTTCTAAGCATGTCACTCATTTAGTTCAATTTATATGTATTCAATCTTTTTCTTCTTTGATTAAATGTCAGCAACAATTCAGTTAGTAGCACAAACACATTAGTACTACCAGCAAGCTGGGGCCAAAAGCACATGTGTTGTAATTTTCCACCTTCCTAAACCTCCATTTCTAGATATTATTTTGTAGAATATTGTACCATAATTCCAACACTGCCTGTGGAAAGCAATAATGGATCCTTTGTGAAACTTGTCCATTAATGGAATTCAAAGTGTTTCTGGAGACAAGATCTCAAGGTGACAAAATAAATAGTATTATTTAGATATGCAAGGGCCTTTAGAAACTATCTTCTTGAGTATATTCTATTTTGAAAAATCCTGGGTTAGAACCTGAGTAGAGCCTTATTTATGCAGGGCTATTCAAAGTGGAGATGGGCAGTGATGATCAAAAACTTGGAGGGATGGCTCAGGTGATAGAGCAAGCCTAGAATAAATAAGTTCAAGAGGTAAGGCATGTTCTAGCTGGACCCTTTTGTAGCAAATGAGGCAGGTGTGGAGAATGAGTGGAATAGGGTGAGGTGGAGTGGGGTGAGGAGGGTGGAATTTGACAGCAACATAATGAATAGCTCCCTACCGTCTCACTGCTGTAGTGAAGATGTGAAGCTATGCTCATGTCCTTGGAGAGACGGAGTCCTTTTTCATAAAAGCTGATTCTTTCGGAATGGGATTGAGTTTTCTCACACACAGCATCATTCAGTGTCTGTGTTCAACAAAAGGAGCATATGCTATATGCATAAGAGAGGGCACATGGGGTGATTCTGTCTTGGCATAACTTGTCCTATTTGATTTTTTTTTTTTCCTTTTTTTGACTTTTATCGTGTCCGGCAATGGATCGCAACCCTCAGTGTCGCGCCCGTACCGGACCAGGACCGGCAACGGGATCGCAACCCTCGGTGTTGCTCCCACACCTCGCTCAGCCAGTGAGCGGGAACCGGTCTGTATGTGGAATCCGAACCCTCGGCGGGAGCGCCGCCGCACTTCCCAAGCAGCGCACTGTAGCAGTGCGCCACCAGGCCGGCCCATCTGATTTGATTTTTAACTCTGTTTATGGGACATGTTTTTCTTCATAAATACTCATAAACTGCTTAAAAAACCAAAATAGGATCCAGGAAACAGGAGATGATTTTACAAAATCAAACTAGATCATTAGGTCCAAGGCTGAAATTAGATGGTCTGACTGCCAATAAACTGCTTTCCCACTGCACATTACAGTTTTTGTTTTGTTACATGTACATGTTTCTGTGTGTGCCATGTGCATGTTTGTTTAGGCCATCATCGTGATTTTTTTTTCACTCATAAATTTACTTATTTTTTACTCATATGTTCAGCAAACCTTTATAAAGTGTCTACTATATCCCATGCAATACTTTTTGCCCTGGGACACAAAATGGAATGACACAAGTCTCGTCTCATCTGTGCTTATCACCTGATTAGAGGGACAGGGAAATAGTAAGAATAGAAGCTAGTGGCTGTAAGAGAAGCATGGGTCATGTGCTGTTGGATTACACAAGAGGGCATGCCTAATCTTCCTGGAATGATCAGGAAGCTTTCTCAGAGTAGCCACTGAAGAGAGTTTTAAGGAATTTCCCTGATTGGGAGCCAAATTCCAAACAACTGGTATACTATGGAAAAAAAAAATGGAAAGATAGAGCATGCAGTGCATTTGGGACTTAGTATGGCAAGGGGTGAAGTCCCACGGTGAAGAGTGAAGGCTTCATCCCAGTAGGTTGGAATCCTGGTTCTGCCACTTGCTTTCTGTGAGAATTGGAATAAGCCTCTGACCTTGAGGCTTCACTTTTCTCATCTGGCAATACCATTTGGCAATAATAATGATACCTTCCTCATAAGGTCGTTCAGAAGATTAAAATGATAGTTCATGTCAAGCGCTTAGAAGAGTGCATGACTCCATACACACAAGCTATTCTTATGGCTAAAATTAAGTGCCTGATTGGGAAAGATACAGTGAATGAAACTTAAAGTTAGGCAGGAATAGAGCATAAGCTTTTTAGAACATAGTATGAAGTTTGAATTTTATTTGTATCTAAAAGCATGCCATGGAGAAGATTTTAAGCAGCAGTTGGCCTGATTAAATACCCATCTATGAAAAGATTCCTTGATGGTTATATGTAGGTAGGAAGACCAATTATGAGATTCTTGCACTAATGCAAATGAGATGAATATGAATACTTGAACCAGAGACAAGGGAACTGAGGGAGCTGGGTGAATTAATAGAAAAAAATATAAAGACATAATCTATAGCATTTGGGGATGATAGTTTAGATAACAAATATCCCCCAAATAATTGGTATGCTTCTATCTGCATAAGTAGGTAGACCATAATGACATTCACTGAAATAAGAAATTCAGAAAAAGAGCAGGTTGAGAACAATATAATGAGTTATATTTTAGACATGATGACCTTGAGGTATTCATGGGCAACTATAAACAAACATCAAAAGTTGAATATCTATTCAACATGCATCTGGAAATATAGAATTAGTAATCCTGAGTTAAAGTATAGTTAAGTCACAAAAATTTGAGATAATAATAAAATTAAAATTTACTAAGTGTTTACTATAGGCTAGGAAATAAACTAACCTATTTGCATGGATAATCCCGCATATACAAAACAAACCCTCAGACAGGTACTATATCGCTTCCATTTCATGCAGAAGGAAAGTGTCTTTAAAAGCTTAAATAACTTCCTGAAGTTCACATAGCTAACAAGTGAGGAACAGGAATGCATCACTTACTATTAAATTTCTGTGACTGACAATCCTTCAACATACTAGTGGGTTAAATAAAGACAATTTATTTTATTTTTATCTCAAATAAAATAAATTCTTTCTAAATTATTTCTCTGCAAAATTTAGCAAATTGTTTCCTTCTCAAAATCCATCATGTCTCTATTCCATCCAGCAGAATAGATGAAAGAAGAAACTAAAATATGCCATCTTACTTTAAAGATAGTCAATTCAATTTTCACACAATGATTCTACTTACATCCAATTGGCAGTACTTAGTAATGAGACATGACTAGCTACAAGGGAGGCTGGGAAATGTAGGTTTTTTTTTTTTTTTTTTTTCCCCTGAGAAGCTACTGTCTAATTAAAAAAATGGGGATTCTATTACTAAGTAGGAAGTGACGAATACATACTGATATGGGACTGGCAGTTTCTACTACAAGAGATCCACTAAATGTAAATTTTTTAAAAAAGTTAAATATATCAATTGGATGCTGGGAGAACCTTAGTGTTGAATGGGGCAGCTAGAGGAAATGAGTCCAAAAAGCCTACTAAATAGAATAGAGTAGAATGTATCATTATCATCTTAAGACTCCAGTATTGGATAAATATCTAAGCATAAGAATAGAAAAATCACATTAAAAAAATAACATTCCTGGTAGAAACTTTTTGCACTGCTGAAGGGATGTCAAAAAGTTCATGGAAAATGATATTAAAAGATAAAAATAATGTTGGTCAGTTAGCTCAGTTGGTTAGAGTGAAGTATTGGTTTGGGGTTTGAGGCCTGTACTGGCCATCGGGGAAAAAAAATATAATAATAAAAAATACAAACTTTATTTCTCAGCATAAGCTCCATCAAGCTGAAGACACTTTTGTAAGTACAGACACTAACCATTTAGTTTATCCCTAAAGACCTGAGAGTACTGGAATTTAACCATGTCAGTGCAGTCTTTTTACATTATTAACTGAAGAAAAATGGATGCTCATTATTTTTTTTTTTTTAATTAGGAAGCAAAAAGAAGTAAAATACAGCCATATCAGGACTGTACATGGGATGCCTAATAGTTTTCTATTGAAATCTCAAAAAATTGCTCATTTGATGAGAGGAATTAACACAAACACTCTCATGATCAAGAAGAACTCCCCGGTGAAGCTTTCCCAGCCATTTTCCTGTGAAAGCTTTGGCTAAATTTCTCAAAACACTCTCACAATAAGCAGATGTTATGGTTCTTTGGCCCTACAGAAAGTCAACAAGCAAAATTCCTTGAGCATCCCAAAAAACTTGCCATGTCCTTTGCTCTTGACTGGTCTGTTTTTGCTTTACTGGACCATTTCGACCTCTTGGTGGCAATTGCTTTGGTTGTGTTTTGTCTTCAGGATTGTACTAGTAAAGCAGCGTTTCATCACCAATTACACATTTTTTGAAGAGATGCTTCAGGATCTTGATCCCACTTGTTTAAAATTTCTGTTAAAAACTCTGCTGTTGTCTTCAGCTGAGCTGGTCACAACAATTTTGGCACTCATTGAGCAGAAAGTTTGCTCAACTGTAATTTTTCAGTCAGAATTGTGTAAGTTGAACCAATTGAGATGTATATGGTGTTGGCTTTTTTTTCTGCTGGTTAATTATTGGTCCTCTTCAATTAGGGCACACAGAAGATTAATCTTTTCCTTGCAAATTGATGTGGATGGTCTGCCACTGTGAGCTTCATCATCTTCTTCCGTCTTAAAATGAGTTATCTATTTGTAAACTGCTAATTTATTTAGGGTATTGTTCCCATAATCTTTTTGTAAAGCATCCATGGTTTTGCCATTTTCCCACTCAAGCTTCACCATAAATTTGATGTTCTTGCTTCAATTCAGGCAGAATTCATGTTACTCTGATAAAGACTGTTTTCAAACATAGTCTTATTCTTCTTAGTGACTCATGCTTAATATCATTTAGATATGTCATTACAAGTTAGTACAAGTTTATTTTGCTGCAAAATTTTTTGCAATCCATACACAGTTTTTTTGTTTGTTTGTTTGTTTGTTTTTTTATAATACACATTTTCCATTAACTTTCTAAAGGTCCCTTGTGATATACACAACTTTGTTAAAGAGAAGCATGGAGATATCTGGAGAGGAATTTGAATTAGTGAAAGCATCAATACCATGGAATTCCCGCTGTAAGAATAGACTGCAAACAAGCCAAGCATAGCGAACAGGGAATAATTTCATTATCAAATGTTTGTTCAAATTGCAAAGTGTTTATTTACTTCATGGTTTTTGTAAATGGTGAACTCCCCTAGTGCACTTAAAATAGAACTCAGTTTAAAGGTATTGAATTTATAGAGCAATTTCAGAAACACTTTTATTTGGAAAGTTATACGTACTTGAGGTACCTAAATCTCCGGCACAGAAAGAAATGGGATTAGTGCACAGAGAATCATTGCAGATAAATATATAGGTTTCAGGAGGTGAAAAAATGTTTGCTCTCTGAGGGAGCTCCCTTGGGAAGACAGGTTTTTCTATTAGGCATTTACCTTAAATAGCATTTATCAAGAACTCCTAAACAGAATCTCCATGTAGAACTCTCCTGAATGAATGTATGGATTAGTTAGGGTTCTCCAGAGCAACAGAATCAATAGGACATATAGATATAGATATGGACATAGATATGGAGATTATATAGATCTCACTTTCTATGTATAGGTATGGTGATATACATATACAGAGATACAGGTATAGATACATAGATACAGACATAGATAAATCTACGAAAAGTTTATTATATATTATTGGCATATGTGATTATGGAGGCTGAGAAGTCCTATGATCTGTTGTCTGCAGGCTGGATACCCCAGAAAGTTGGTGGTGCAGTTTAAAGCCTGAGAGCTAGAGGACCAATGGTGTATGCTTCAGTTCAAGTCTGAAGGCCTGAAAACCAGGAGTGCTGAGAGCAGGAGAAGATCAATATCTTATCTCAAGCAGGCAGGCATAGTTATTCAACCTTCTTCCTCCTTTTGTTCTCTTCGGGCCCTCTACAGATTGGAAGAGGCCCTCCTACATGGGAGAGGTACATCTACTTTACACAGTCCACCAATTCAAGTGCTAATATCTTCCATAAATACCCTCACAGACACATCACATCCAGAAATAATGTTTAATGAACTATTTGGGCATCCCATGGCCTGGTCACATTGACACGTAAAATTACCTATCACAATGCTTTTAGTTTTATGCTAAGCTAGAATGTAAGAGTCTTTATATAATATTGAAAAATGTTTGGGAGTAATAACAATGGCTTATCAATTGCCTCACAGATCTGAGAAATATGAGAAGGTGTATTAGTCTGTTTTTGTTGTTTATAACAAAATGCCTGGAACTGTGTGATTTGTAAAGAAAAACAAAATTTATTGCTTACAGCTTCTGAGGCTGGGAAGTCCAAACTCCATCTGGTCGTGGTGACAGTGACCCAGGGGTCTCACATTGCAAGATGGTAGAAGCAGAGAGAGCAAGAGAGAAAGACAGACTCTCATTTTCTTTTAAAGCCCTCAGAACCACACTCTTGACAACTATTTTTAATCCATTCACTATTGCACAGTCCTACAATCCAATCACCTCTTCAAGGCTCCACCTTTCAATTACCATAATAGGATTTCCCACCCTCTTAACGGTCATAGTGGGCCTAAGTTTCTAATACATAAAACTTAGGGGACAAAATTCAAGCTTCGGAGAGTTTTGGGGGGACATAATTCATTCCACTACAGAAGGAAATACAAAACTATGTCATCCTACCATCTTACCTATCCAAAGCTCTTCACACTGCTTTTCAGACACAGGTACATACATACATGCATAAATACCATTCACTTTAAATTGTAAATTTAAAGGTACAATTTGAAAGCCCACCATATACCATAAATACCACATGCATACCATTCATACATGCATAAATGTCATTCACTTTAAATTGTACGTTTAAAGGAACAATTTGAAAGCTAACAACAGGCTTTGAATCCTTGGGATGTACATATCTGCCCTTCCTCTGTAAGTCAAACTTTCTTTTATGTCTCAACTACAGTTTTATTGAAGTAAACCATATATAATGTCATATGTATACAGCTCCATGAATTTTCACTAAATGAGCACACCTATGTAACCACCTCCCACATCAAGAAACAGATTGTTAAAGTACCATAGAAACCCCCTGGTGCTCTTGTAGGGGAGGGAAAGAAGAACTTTTTCTCTTTCCTTTTCTCTTTTATGTCTGGAACATGCAAATTAAACTGACAAGAGACAGACTAACAGGGTAACTGAAAAACAGTTTATTTACACGTGCAATGTGCATACAAATGGGGAAACTCAGTAATGAGTGCCATGGTCTGAATGTTGGTGTTCTCCCAAAATTCATATGTTGGGACTTTGGGGAAATGATTAAGTCATTGGGGCATTCCCCTCCTAAATGTGATTAATGCCCTTTCAAATGAGATTGAAGGAAGCTTCTTTGCCCCTTCTACCATGTGAGAACATATAGAAAGTGTCATCTATGAGGAATGGCCCTCACCAGACATCAAATCTGCTTGCACCTTGATCTTGAACTTCCCAGCCTCCAAAACTGTGAGTGATGAATTTCTGTTGTTTATAAATTACTCAGTCTAACGTGTTTTGCTATAGCATTCTGAATGGACAAACACAATAAGTAATTCAAAGGGTGAGTAGAATTTGGGGCTTATATACCATCTTAACAAAGGGTGATAAATTGTGGACAAGTGACTAAGCAAAGGAAAAGGGAGGTTGGGCTCCTGGGGTGATAAATTTTGGGAAAGTGACTGAAAAATATATGGTAGATAAAGTTTGGTTTTTTGTTTGTTTGTTATGTAGAAAGTCATTCACTTTCTTACACAAAAGACTACCAATAGGCTAATTAGATGACTAATTTTTGTAAATTCCTTAGCAAAAATATCCATTTATACAGTTAGTTCTGTGACTTTTCTATCTGTTTGAGAGATAGACATTTTCAACAATATGGCAAGCTGACCCAGTAGATGTTCTGGGTGCTTCTCCTTTCCTCAGTCACACTACAGAATTCAGTGAGTGGCTAGCTAGTCTGCTTATGTGTAAGACAGTCACTGATTGGGTCCGTCTTTTAAAAACAATTGGTTGTATAGTACCTTATTCTTATAAATATCTCCCATAGCAAATGAGTTAAATAAAATTCAATGATGGCACAGGGCAGAAGTTGGTAGACTATAGCCCATGGGCAGTTTGCTTTTGTAAATAATTTTTTGTGGGAACACACACACCCCTGTGTAGTATTGTCTGTCACTGCTTTGGAACTACAATGGCAGAGCTGAGTAGCTGACATAGAAACTGTCTGACCCACAAAGCTTAACATGTTTACTAACTGGCCCTTACAGAAAAAGTGACACCTCCCACCCCCCACCCCAGTTTAGGATGATAACTTGATGATTCCTACAAAACCAGGTGAAAAAGAAATTTTAGTCAGACAGTTTGTTGACCTGCATTAATCACTAAGCATGGAGCCTCTATTCTGATTTCAGCATTCTTAAGGATAAAATTGAAGTATAATATGTATGATCACTATTCACAAGAAGTTTATGATAAAGTCAAGCAGACAAAATATGCACACAAATAAAATTATATGGGAATGTATAACTGAGGCTTAGTGTAGGTGATGCATATTTTAAATATATATATTACTTCAAATATATATTATTTTAAAAATAATTTATATATGACACTGTATCTTTCCATAATTCCTAGAAAATAGCTCATTGCAGTACGTTGTCTGACTGACTGAGGCCATCTAAAAGCATTTTTAGATTACTCCATTAGCTCTGCTACCTTTAAGCTTCTCATTTCTGATTTTGGAAGAGGTCCTTAAACTAGTTCCCTTAAACTAGTAAGTCATTGATAAATGCCACACACACTCAATTGTGTCAATAACTAGGATGTCCCTGCAGTGTAATGAATTTTGCTAACTCTGAACAATGGATAAATGATACATCTAGTCTGTTTAAATGACCTGTTTGCTGTTATCTGCACACAGTAATTTACTGAAGGAAATTGGATTTTGCTGGCCGATACTTCCTACTTTGTTCACCTTGTGCTTCTTCCCTCTTCTATTCTGAGTCGTAAATGAGTCAATCTTACTTTAACGTAATGCTTTAAAGTCTAATACTTTATGAGAAACTTTTAAACAATAGTCACAAAATTAAAATGAATATTTTGCTGTTGAGAATGTTCTCATTAGGCTATGAAAATGAAGATGGATAAAATATTAAGAAAATATTTCTAGAAATATCCTTTAACTCAGAAGAGTTTCCCCACATAATAGCACTCCTAATTGATTTAATTTCATCCTAGAACACTCAATAAAGTGAAATGCGTGGTGTGAACACGGAAAGTATTTATGTTTTAGGTGAATAAAACCTCTCTAGCCACTAAAAGTTGGTTCAGATATTTATGTTAATTTGCTGCCTGTTGTGGCTCTTAAAGATATGAACAAAAGTGGCTCTTCCAATCAAACTATGACATTGAGCTTAATGAAGCAATCAATCAGCCAACCAAGAAGCATCTGCAAAGTATTTGTTTAATTCACAGTATTTTCCTGGGTACTCTAAAACTCTGGGCATCATAATATTTCTGATTTTAAAAAATAAATTACTATTAATTTGGGAACTCAAGGTTAATATAGATGAAAAATAGTGAAATATGAAGAACTTAAAATTAACTAAAATCAGAGATCATATATAAATTCATACCATATTTTGGGGGGGTCTAGTCCACCACTTATTACATGTGAAAAGCTAAATAAAGTATTTGTAAATGAAGTATTTATTAAGTACAAATTTGTGATTTATGTAATCTCCAAATGTAAATCAATTCAGAGAATTTGTACATTTGATTTTTGAGGTAATTTAGAAAGCTGTCAACAACGTTATAGATTTTCAACTTACCCTTTCAGGATGGGGAGGTTTAGATGAATATCCTATTGAGGTAGGCATTCCGGAGAGTGGGAAAAATATGACCAAAGAAACAGAAGTGAAAATGGGTATAGCTTATGAGAGAAAGCTGATCTGATTTGTATGTTAATCAATAGGAAATTGAAGCAAGATTTTTATGCACACTTGAAAAGCAGATAAAAATTGGACATAATGGTTAACAATTAGCTTTTCCAAATTCTTAAAGAAGTTGGCTACATATGAAATGTGTGTTTTGTTTACAGTGAGAATTATCCCAACAAAGCAGAGCTTTATAATGGGTTTTTAAATCTAGGCCAGGGTTTATTTAGCTTGATAATTGGCTAGAATGAGCATAGGTTTCTCATTGTGAATTATAATGCAGTGGCAACTTGTTAATTTTCTTAGTAAGCTTTGACTAGCTTCAAATTAGACCTGTACAAATTGTATTCATCAAACTTGGCTAGAATAACCTTTTGTGACCCTCTCCATACCATTTTTAACTTAACTCCAAAGGCACTTTTTCTGATTATATTAAAGGTCAGCTTAATATCTAAGTTGCTTGCAATTTTACCCTCTTCTACGTGCATTAGAAACCCAAAGGAGAGTTCCTGGTGATGGTTATCTTATTCATAAACAGTGAGATATATACTAACCCTGATTGTCATTCTTTGATTCAAATGAAATGTTTTTTGTTGGTTTTGTTTCATTAAAAACATAACTATCCTCATAAATTCCCTTCAAGTATTCTTTTCATTTGAAATTGTTACATATGAACACTTCATCTACATACTGCTTTTACTTCTAGCAAAAAAAACCTAAACTAACTTAATTGTCTAGTTTACAGATATGGGGTGCAAAAATGCTGAAAGTAATCTAAAATCCATCTGGATGTGATTTGCAGCGAAGGTACAATCCATCAAGGCAAGGTAGTGAAGTTTGTAGAAGGAAGATGCGTAGTAGCTAATTGGAAATATTAAGGACACAGGTCAGCAAAGGCTTCTTGTTGAGATGCTGCTCAGAAGGTAGTGTTAGATTAGTAGGAACACCTAGCTGGAATTAAGAGTAGTCACAATCCAGATGAGTATTATACTCCCAGGAGAAACAGGTAGGAGCAGAGACAATAAATTCTAGTCCATTTAATCAAGAGAATTTCAGGCAAAAGTGTTGTACAACATCTCTGATAGCTCAATAGCCTCAAGTCAGTTTCCTCCCTTCTCTTTAAGCAGAAAACCTTTCTCTTACTTATTTCAGAAAATTTTAGTTATCAGGGGTGATCTACTTCCCCATGTCAGTAACTCTCACCATTAATTCCACAAACAATTATCTATATTCTCTCTCTCTCACACACACACACACACACACTCACACACACAAATGCACACACACACACACACACACACACAAGGAAATCATTTCCTCCCCTATTAGATATTTAGGTGCAACTTCATGGCCAACAATTTGTTCTTATATCAGTTCCTTAAATGTTTTTTGAGACCTTACTCCATTAACAATTCCCACTCCCCTTTAGTTGATGCTCTTATAATTTAGACTGCTCCAATCCTGAAATTTTTTTCCTGAGACCAGCACGTCCCTATAGGCAGCCTCCCATCTCTCTCCTTTCCTTTGCAGCTGTTCTTCTTGAAAGATTAACTAACATTTCCTGACTCTAATTCCTTAGCCGCTATTCCCTCCTTACCCCTTGACGTTGTAATCTGATTTCAATCCCCACTGCTCTAGGAAAACTGTGTTCATCAAAGTGCCAGTATCTTCCTGCTTGCCCAATTAGGCAATCCCTTATTTACTTGGAACCCTGGTACATGTCACATTATTGTTTATTTCTTGCTCAAGTTTCTCTTTTTCCTTAAATTCTGTAACTCCCCATTTTCTTCATATTTCTTATTTTTTCTAAAATTTCAATATTGGTATGCTTTATGAAATCTTTTCCATTGGGCCATATCTTCTGTCCTGTGCTCTTCTCTATAGACTCTCTTTAGAAAAATATTACCACTCTTGCATTTTTAGTGAACATGTTACTGATAGATATCATACATTCATAATTATTCATGAATCATAACTGTATGGCTTGATAGACTCTCACAGAGTGAATATACTCATGTGACCACTACTCATGTGATAGAATATAAATCGACCACCACCCAGAAGTCCTTCTCCTGCACCTGTCCAGGCAATACACAGCCTTTACCCCAAAATAACCACAATACTGACCTCTAAAAGTACAGATTAGTTTTGCCTTTATATAGATGAGATAATTTAGTATGTACTCTTTTGTGTCTAGCTACCTTTGCACAATGTTAGCTTTGTGAGATTCATCTACGCTTACATGTACAACAGTGTTTTGCTAATTCCACCACAAATGATTTTTCCGTTCTACTGCTGATGAACATTGGTGTTTTCAGCCTGGGCTACCATGAATTGTGCTGCCAGGAACATTCTTATACATACCTTTCAATGTCTGTAGGTACACATATAAACTAGATATATTCGTAGGAGTAAAATTTCTGGATAATAGGAAATGCATGTGTTCAACTTAAGTACACACTACCAGAGTGTTCCAAAATGGTTAAATGAATTTACACTCCCAAAGCAGTGAAGGTTCCAAGTTATTCCACATCTTTCCAGCAATTGGTATGGTTTTCTTTTCTCATTTTCGCCATTGGGTAGATATGATGTGGTATGTCATTGAGGTTTTAAATTGCATATCCCTAATGACTCATGATTTCAAGCACTTTTTCATATGTTTATTGACCTTTGGATACTACCTTTTGTGAAGTTGTCATTTAAGCCTTGTGCTTAGTTTCTTGATTGGATTTTCTGTCATTTAATGGTTTGTAGAACTAATTTTTATAATCTGGATATCAGTTCTTTCTCAGATACATATATAGCAAATGTTTTATCCCATTCTGTGACATACATTTTCACTCTGTCAGTGATGTCTTTTCATAAATAGAAGTGTTTTTTTGTGAATGTAGCCCAACCTACCAGTCGTTGTTAGTAGGGGGATCTGGAGGGACACTGTAGGAAATGGAGGACTCTTCCTGGCTCCAATCTGTTTTTGTCCCTGAGATGGTAGGAAGCTATAAGTCTTTGCCTTTATGATTAGTATTTTTGTGAGTCTTGTGATTATACAGTTGACCAGAGTTGTCCTTTTTGCCTCATTTGATTCTTAAATTAAATGTTTCCAAAAATTTTATCATTAAGTATTATTTGCCACAGCTTTTTATAGATACTGTTTATCACATTGAGTTCCTGTATTCCTTCTTTACTAAGAGTGTTTTGTCATAAATGGTGTTGAACATTTTCAAATGCTTTCTGTGCACCTATTAATATGATTGTATTTTTAAAAAAATTCTGGTAATTTGTGAATTACCTTAGTTGATTTTAAAATTTAAACCAAACCTTTTAATATACTTAGGTGCTGATACATTATTCTTTTTATGTATTTCTGGGTATTATTTGAGATGGATACTTAGATCCTTGATTTCAAACATTTTTTCTTTTCTTATAAATGCACTGAAGGCTGTAAATTTCCCTCAAAGTACTGTTTTATCTGTGTATCAGTCAGCCTTCCTTCAGGAAACAAAACCCACACAGCAATTTGCATAGAATTTTATTATAAAGAATTATTAACTATAACAAAGAATTACCTACCAAGTTATAAAGAGAACCCTAAGAAATATAGAAATAGAAATTTTAAGAAGAAACTACTATGCCTAGGTTTGAGGCAAAGCACTCAAGGAAGGAAAACTCTGGAAGAGCACCCTTCATCCTCTATAGCTATAATCCAGACTTCATAAAGAGAACATAGCCATGGTGCAATGAGTGGTAGTAGGCTAAAGCATTACATTGTTGGAATTTACTGGAATGCTGCCTTCTGATATGCCGGGAAAGCTGCTCGTAAGAGGTATATGGTAAAGCTATCTGCATGGGTGATGTACCAAGAAGAAACTCTTGAGGGTGCTGTGGAAGCTGTTCAGCAAGAGGTACCACATTGTAAAACTCACTGGGGTAGCACCACTGGTATCCCGTGCAGAGCTCACCTCTTCCCATCTCAGAAGCAGAAACAGACTGCAACCTGAAAGAGGTCTCTATTTCCTGCAGTGTCCCTCCAAATTCCCCAACTATCACAGTTTAACCCAGTGAGAGTTGACAGAAGAAAAATGCCTACAGGGTCCAGCAAGGTAAAGAGGGTGGATCTGGAGCTCAAAGGCAATAAATTAGGCTTCCATAAGCTGCATCCTACAGAATTTGACATGCCAGATTTTCATTATCATAATTTATACTCTGATTCAAAGTATCCAAAACATATGAGCATAAAATGTGTCCAGAAAGCAAAATATAGGAACAACTGATTTAGATAAAGTAAGGTTGAGTTAACTACCCAACCATACGATTTTAAGGACTACTTAATGACACTATGGTAACAAAGAAAACTAACAAGCAGGTACCTGGCTCAGAGCCAAATGCCAAAGAGAGTTGAAAGTTCTGAGTTTGCAGTGACAATGAACTTGACAAGTAGAAATAGCTGGACAAATTAAAAGACAACTGAGGGTTTTTAGTGTTCGAAGAGTGAAGCTAAAAATATGGTAGCGAAAATGGTATCCTCTGTACTCTCATCAGAAGCTAAGTAGAAGCTGAAAAAAGTGAAAGAAAATTATAAAAAAATTATCTGGACAGGACTTTACAGAGGAAAGGAAACCCAAGAAGTTTAAGGATGATGCTTGTTTGTTCTACCTGGTATTTTTTTCTTTTTTTTTTTTTTCTGTCCTTTTTGAGACTGGCTGCACCACACTCAGCCAGTGAGCGCTGCAAGTGCACTGGTCATCCCTATATAGGATCCGAACCTGCGGCAGGAGCGTTGCTGCGCTCCCAGCACCGCACTCTCCTGAGTGCACCATGGGCTCAGCCCATACCTGGTATGTTTTGATAGTTAAATAATTGCTATATTTAAAAAAAAATACATAAATATTTACACCAAATAGCATTTGTTGAGGTTGGTTTTGTTAATTATTCTTCCCAAAATTAGTCCAACTGTTATGCCTCTAAACTCTAGCAAGGCTGTATTTATTACTTAGTACCCAGTCACTGGAAAGTATACAAGCAGCTCTCAAGACCTTCTGGCAGATCATACAAAATTAAGAGTGGGGACCTTCAAAGTCACATTCTGGCTGTCTGCAGAGCCAGACTAGGAAGTGGGCAACATGGTGTGATTCACCAAAGTTTGCTGAAATAAAATATCCATTCATTCACTAAGTATATTTTGAATATGTGTTATGTGCAAGGCAAGGTAAGGCACGAATTCTTTAAATGCCGCAAAAGCTGAGAGTGACCTCATTTTTAAACTATAAAATAGTATCTGGTATTTATCTCAAGGAAAGGATCATGTCAAGTTACTACAATAATTTATATCTCTCTATAACATAAGTCCATTATATCAGTCCATCTCAAGTTTAATGTGTATACGAGTCATCTGGTAATCTTGTTAAACAACAGATTTTGATTCAGTAGGTTGGGAGGTAGGAGCTAAGATTTTGCACTTCTTAGGTAATTCCTTTGATATGGGTTCGCAGACGTATTGAGTAGAACACAGTAGACTGTACATAGGCTGATGAGACCCAAGAGGGGTGGAAAGGTAAGCACCAGGTAGGAAGAAATTCCTCTAAAGAGCAGTCCTGAATGGGGGTCTGTGGGGGGGGGTCAATCTGTAGAATATTAAAAACCTAAAGCACAGATTAAAAAAAAATACAACTAAAAACAATAATGGGTGAGTAATATAGGAGCAGATTTTGTCAAATTTTAATTTTTCTCAGAAACATGTCTGAGGAGCACCATATTTAGTCCTGGGCAACAGGGACTCCAGCCCTGGGGGCTGTACCTTAGAGAGCTCTGATCTGGCACTTCTCTGACATGACTCTTCCCATGGAACAAGAAGACCTTAAGGCCAAGAGGATATGCTTTCTGGAGCCCACACTCAACTCTTCTAGACCATGTGCATACTTTTCTTCCCCAATGCTCTGTAGTCACCTCTAGGACCTACATGGGCATCATTCTAGAATGTCCTCTCTAGGGCAAACATGCCACCCATGCGAAAAAGCCAGAAGTAAGTTGTTTAGCAGTTGGAGAGATTGACAGTGTTATGGGTTAAATATGTCTCTGAAAAGTTTCATATGTTGGAAACTCGACCCCTACTGTAACAGTGTTAAAAGGGTGGGAAATCGAATTATGACATTTGAAAAGTGGGACTTAGAGAGGTGATTGGATCATGAGGACTGTGCCCTCATGAATGGATTAATCCACTCATGGAGTATGGGTTATCATGGCTGTGGATTGGTGGTTTTATAAGGAGCACATGAGAGAGCTCTTGCCATTCTCTCCATGTCATACCCTGCGTCACCACAGGACCCTGTAGAGAGTTCTCACCCAGAGACAGCCCTCACCATATACACCCCTTCCTGGCCTCCAAAACTGTAAGAAATAAATTTCATTTCTTTGCAAATTACCCAGTTATAGGTATTCTATTTTAAGCAATAGAAACAGACTAATACAGGCACTGTGGGGAAAATGCTCGGTATATCCATATTGCCAAAACTCCTTGCAGTATGAGACAAAAGGAGGACGAGTAGAAAAGGGAGAGTGGGCTGCATCCTCCATTTGCACTCATGCCCTGTGTCCCACAAATGTTAGAGACAGGGCTGGATCTGTGTGGGACTTGTCAATGTGTTTGATCGTTTTGGTTTTGTTTGGTGTATGTGGGACTGCTATTGAAACAGCTGGCACCTAAACTGGCCTCCAGGTCCCAAAAGGTCCCCTCGTGTATGTCTGAGAATCCTTATTGTAAATTAGTCTCTATATGTTCAAGTATGAGTTGAGAAAGAGTTATGGTGGAGAGGGTCAGAGGGCTCTGAAAGTAGGAAAGAAATTGTGAAGACATTGGAAATATAGGGAGATTAAAGGCAAATAACTTGTTTTGTTTAGTTTGAATTATAAATGTCAAGCACAAAGCCTGGCACAAAGTTCATTACCAATAAACATTGCTCACCTTTTGATGAATGAATGGATTGGTAAGAAAGCCACTCCTAAAACAAAATTTCTGGCTTTCCTCTTAACTTCCAGTCTCCACACCTCACTTTGAAGGAAAGCTTAGCTTTGACAACACCAGCTGATGGGGAGGTCCTTCTATGAGTATTTGGTCAGACTGTGATGGGACTGGGAAGGTACCAGGAAGATTCCCTAGTTTGGTGACTAAAGTGGGAGAACTTTCTTAAGTACTTCAAAGAGCATGAGACTTAGAATAAAAGTGTGGATTCTAGCCCTGGCTCTGCCACAAGCTAGGTGTAAGACCTTGGCAAGTCATTATATTTCACTTCTGTAGTTACAAAATGAGAGTTATAGTAACTGACCCCTATACTTAGAGAAAATAATTAGAAAACAATGTTTTGAAATAATGCAATATTATAAAATGCTAAATATCAATTTTTATTATATTTAACATAAAAGTAAAGTCTTCAGTTTCTTGTGTCTCTATTTGGATAGGATATTTAAGATGAAAGTAAATTCTGAAATGATATTGTTACAGGGTACCTCATAAACACAAATAAGAGCTATAAACTCCCTTGAATTGATTCGATTTGATTTTTGTTAAAGCAAGTTAATTACTTATTTGTATTTTCATTTCTCCATAAGCAAAACAAGAATTGTAATATTTTATAACATTATAATATTTATAATATAATATTTATTTTTTCTACAGAGCTAGTACAAGAAAAGAGAGAGAGAGAGAAACTTGTAAATATGCTCTGGAATATGTGTTTCTGCGTAAACATTAGCCACCAATATTATTAACTATTTTCTAAGTTCTGTACTTAGAAGTAGTATTCATTTCGCTCCATATACTTTTACCTAGCTTCTTGTGTGGACAATGATGCACAAGAACCAAATGATTGGCTGAAATTGAGACTATTTCTGGAAGAAAGCAAAGATGGCTTGTGTTCTGGGGGCCAATCCCATTTTTATTTCTTGACTGTATTTCCTGAATAGACTGAAGCTTATATGGATCAAGTTAACATGACTTTTGGGAAATCAACATGTTACTTTATCTGAGTATAAACAGTGAAAAAAGAATTCATCAGCAATAATCAAAAATAACAAATGCCAAAACTATGAAGAGGTACAAACTTTTAATTAGAAAGCCTACTATTTATTCTGTTTCCCTGATGTAACTACAAATATTTAATTATCTACAGACATGAGTAGCATTCAGGATAGAAATTTGGATGGTTATGTGATGTAGTTCCAACAATTATAGCCAAAAATAAATAAATGTGAGTTAAATCAATGTCTTTGTAAGTACATGTGCATACACAGACACAGACACACAGATGTACACATAGTTGTCCCTACAAACAGCAAGCTCACATTTACTTGTACTTATTTATGTATACATTAGAAAGTTTTATCTTCCTGTCATCAGATTATTTTTTTTCTCCTTGAAAACCCTAAAAGATTTGGATTTCTACAGTGTCACAATTACAAGGACTGAAAGACAATCTAAAGTAATCTCTAATCTCTCGTTCCCTGCCCTCTGCCTGCCAGTTTAGCTGTGGAACACAAACAAGAACTGTGACCCCAGAGCCAAAGGAACACTCTTTGGTCACTGTCATTCCTTTGCATTTTGCATGCTGATTGTGTTCTTTCTGTAGTTTGATGATTTGTGAACTTAGATATGGGGGTAAAAATTATTACAACTGCATTAAGACTTGGCTCTCACATTTCACTGTCTTTTTACTTTCATGGTCATTTAAAAGACATTTGTAGAATTTGACAAAGCATGGATGACTCTCAATAAGAATAATGTGCACATTCAAATGGATCCTGGCTTCCCAATAAATCTGAATTTTTAGGTTGAGCTGTGCCTGAGCGTTTTCTCCAGATTTGCTGCAGAACACTGCCGTCAAGTGTAAAGTTATAGAGGCAGTTTCCAGAGGTAGTTTCTGTGTAGATGTGCTTGATCCGGGGGGGGGGGGGGGGGGGCCCCCCAGAAAGCTGACCCACAGATATATATTTTTTTCAGTTTTATGAAAAGTTCTCAGCAGATACCTAATACCTTTTGAAATTTTACAGAAAATCTTGAATTTGGTATAGCCCTTTTCACCTTTAGAGCAAAGGAGATATATGTCACCATAATGGCAGGAAAGGCTTGTAAACTATGACTGCTATTTATCCAGACTTTGAAGCAAGGAATGAACAGACATGAATTGCTGCCTATTGTCTTTCATGACTGTCCCGAATTATTCTGCTTAATTTTGTATTGTGAAGAAATCTTCTACTTCCTAGTTTCTAAGTTAAAATTAAAATTTTAAGTAGATTATTTAAAAATAAACAAGTTAACAAACAAAATCTTTCTTTGTGGTTTTTAAGCAAGTAATCTATATATATAAATGAACCCACAATATCTTCCAAAATGTGCCACGTAGGTTGCCTAGCACAGAGTAAACACTCACAAATTATACATTGAATGAATGTACTATTAATAAAACTCAGCCTGTTATTCAAAATGCAACAAATTATTCTCATAGCACAACACCTTTCCAACCATACATATTGTACTCTCTTCACCAAATAAAGCTTGTATGCCAACCAATATTGAAAGAGCAACAAAAACATTATGTTTTCTTATTTCACTGACTTTTTAAAATGTCATTTCCTTTATCAATGATATTCTATACCCCTAACTTTGCTGGTAAATATGCTTTGGACATATGCCTTAGAATTCTACTCATTCTTCCATTCCTAACTCAATTTTTTTGATACTGGATCTGAATTAATCCTTATCTCCGATCGCTTCCAGCACTGAGTCTAAATCTCACTTCTGAAATGAATCCTCATCTTTATAAGTGTCAATGACTATATCTTCTAAAGTTTAAAATATATTTGAGGCAGGGTTTATCTTTCATATTTCAATTGATGAAAACCAAAACATCTCACATCAGATATCCAGAAGTGATGGCTATCTGTGACCGTGGCAGTCCCATCTAATTTACCCAGTGTGCCTCACCTCTCTTTCGGTGGTCCAAAACTTTCAAATTCAACCATTTTTTAGCAAGATATCCTAGGTAACTATAAGTATAGTAACGATATGCAAGAAAAAAATGGCTGGAATCTGCCCAAGAGTTCCATCTGAACCAAGACTAAACACTCTTGTCTGTTAGATTATAGCCACGTATCCACTTATTCTTACATAATGTCTTTCTTCCAAAAGCCTTTGCTCTTGAGCAGGGCACACATAAACAAGTTGTTTGCACTACAGAGTACTTAGTTAAATTACACAGATATTTCAATTTTATTAAGAAGAAAACTAGACAGAAATAACTTAGTACAAAAAATGGAGCAACTAGGTATGTGTCACATTATAAAACACGCTTTTAAATAAAAATATAGATTATGAGCTCAGAAAAAGTAATTGACATGAGGCAAATTGAACCATTAATCAACATAGAATGTGACCAGTCTTATCTACTGACTGTATGTGCTCAAAGAATTGCAAGTTTGCAACGTTCAATTGAATTCCAGTCTGGCATTTTAAGTGTTTTGTATGAAAGGTACAAAATGTTTTGCCACTATCTCCAGCAGATAATAGTTTGACATCTGCTGAGATGATAGCATGAAGCCATGATGACAGGATCTATGCTAAGCACTTTCCATACACTATACTCCACAACAGTGTAAGAGGTAGGTAAACTTATTCACATGTTATAGATGAGGTCGGATTGTTTTAGCCACTGCTCAAGTACGTATCGGATGTTAGGATGTCACGATTCAAACCTAGGCCTCTCTGATCTACTCCATATGCTTTAAACATTCTGTGTAATAATATAAAGGATCAATAAAATGATTCAGTATAAGTTGAATTGTTTGGTTTACTGTAAGTAAGGGTGACAATTTTTAAAGATTGTCTATTGGCTTGGGCACAGGATTTAACAGTAGTCTCTTCTCATTTTCTTCCATCAATGTAAAATGCATATACACACGCCACACTAGAAATCCAAATCCTGAGTGCCCTTTAAAAATATGGATCAATTATTTCATCCTACAAATTATCTTTACTATTACTCTGACTGTTCTGATATGTCACATTTTACCAATGCTTAGATTATCAATTTATATTTACACTTTCCATGTAAAATGTTTCTTAGTTGGTTCACAGATGTCAGTCTTAACTCAGTTGAAAATTTTGGGGGTAAAGATCGACTTTCATTGAAAATTCCACCCAATATTCATTCCTACCTAAAATCCAACACACTGACTTATAGAGTTGCTGTTGGAGAGCTTTCTGTATTGACTAATACTGAAGTCTAGATGATTGAGAATGTTTTATGAGTGACAGAAATGATCAGAAAGCTATGAATTCTAAGCCCTATTCCTCCTAATGAACTGAATTTAGATAAATATTATAATATTTGTGGATTAAAAAAGGGGGGGGTTCCATTGAAGGATTATAATATAGGAAAGATGTATTGCCATGTGCTATTGATTTGGGAGATAAGAAACAGTCAAAAACTGACATATGATCTAAGTAAGGAATTTTGACCCCAACATTATTAAGACAACTTTGCATGCAGTGTCTTGCAATAGAAAGAATGGGTCTAGGAGGTAAGGAATTTGGGTTGTAATTCTATTTTTTTTACTGTCGAAATGAAATGTGGTGTATATCTCCTAATCTCTTGACCCTAGTTTCCTCACGTGTAAAATAGAGATAGTAATATTCCCAATCCATCTCATGCACGATGAAGAACAAATGGAATATAAGATGAAGAGGACTAAAAGTTTCATGCCAAAATAAAAGATTAATAACTCTTAAAAGCATGTGTTGTTTGATAGTAGTAATAGCTGGGTTTTGTTGTATTCTTGGGTTATGCAGGCAGTCTTGTCACTCAGCAGCTGGCCTGGCTTGTGGCATAGCTATTTTAAAGGAATCTCAGTCCAGAGCACTGCCACTGAATTATTCACTGATTAAGTGGCTCTTGAGCTCTGTGGGCTAAGAATTGCTGTACTGTTGTATCCAATCAGTTGTCTACCAGGCATCTAACAAAAAATGTTGGCAGCACTGATCTCTGTAGATAAGCCGAGTGGAAAAGGGTTAGGAAATAAGGGTAATCACTTTAAGAATGTCTTAGAAATGTCGTTTTTCCCATTACAGGCAATGCTGTGATCCATTTTTAATGTAAATATGTGGATATGCTGTGTGTGTGTTTAAATAGCACATTCTTTTATAATGTGCTAATAAATTGAATCCTACTGGTTGGATTAATCCCTAGAATTAACATCTGTCCTATAGAATCAATGTAATTTGGGGGATGAAATTTAAAATTTGATACTAACTGGTGTTTTGGACTAACTATAGGTCTATGTGGGCCATGAACTAAAAAGTCATTTCCAGCAGTGAAGGACCAAACTCTCAAAGAGTCCCTTCCCACTCTCCACCTGCTGCTTAATACTGGCTGGGGATTTCAGAATAAAAAATAGCCCCCAAAACAACACTTATAAAGTCTGTACTTTTCTGCCCCAAACCTTGCTTTCCTGGACATACAAAAAGACCAACAAAACACTTGGTTCAAGGAGAGATAGCTCTGGAATAAATGGAAACCAAATTTAGCAACATATTAAATGCTTCACTCACTATTGTGGGGTTAGTGGACTACCCATATCTAGTGAGATTAGAATGAGATCCTGTATGTTCCAGGAGCATTCCTGACACTCTAATCTGCACGAATGGAGACTGTTCACTTCCTCCTGTATAGTCCCACTAGATTATCATCCTGAACTGGCTTGCAGCCCAGCTACTTTCTGCTTCTGTGCCCAATCCTGATTTCTGTTCCTCTAAACTGCTGGCCAGAATTTTTCTTCCTCTTGGATAGGCCATCCTATAACCACAGTGCTGTAGCCTAACTTGGAAAATACCTTCCACAATGCCTTGCATTTGAATTTAGCTAATTTCGGTACCAATGTTCATTTGGATCAACTCAAGCCATTATATGCTCTTGAACAATGCAAGTCTAGCTATTTCTCATTTTGGTGATTTCAGCCTAATTGCCACATAAGTTACTTTAACCTTAACTAATTTTTTCAACTTACTCCCATTTCAGAGACAATACACTCTTTTTGTTCTGGAATCTGTTGGTATGACATGTATATAGAAAATAATATAAGCACCATTATTTTTGCTGGGTGATTTTATACTTGTTTGCTAGTAGCAATGATGTGCTCTGAGCTTTCTCCAATTGCCCAGCTTCTGATGATTATTTCCCTCCTCTGCAATCCTTTGCCATCAACCATCTATACCCTTCACTTGAGCTGTAGCAAATACTCTATTTCTGATTATTTATCTTTGGTGGTAATAGTCTGTGACATCTATATTACAGGCTTCTAAATTGTAACTACTATACCTCATAATTCTTTCTCTATCATATTGTGCTTTGCAATACCTTGCTCATTTTATGTGCAATAAATATGTTGATGATGGTGATGATGCACATGGTATTTTTAAAAACTTCTTAAATTCTACCTCTACTTTCAATACTCACTAACCTAGTTCTATGTTCTTTGCCTGTTGCTTAATTCCTTCCTCACTCTTCCCTGCAAACCAATGTGCCTTAGATTGCTTAATCTTCATTAAAATTCAAATTACTAACAAAGTTGAAAATGGAAATGATAAGAATTTCATCTTTCGGGGTCAGATATTTTGATCATCTGATTACCCAAATCAGATTGACCACATGGATAATTTCATAATCTTGACAACATCAGCCTTTTAAATGACTCATCTTGGAGTGCTGACTTCCATGGCACTGAATAAACATAATCATAACTGCTGGATTTGGGAATGATGTGAGCTCAGACTCTTTTATCACTTGAGTCAAGTCTATGCAAACAAAACCAAATAGAAAACTTGAGACAATCCAATAATTCTGTGTGGCAGGTTGGGGGACCCCAGGGGGGAAAGGGCTATGAAAAATGATTTTAACTTCTTTTATCTTTTCAAAGTATCTTCAAAAAATATTACAATTAAAACTACTATAATGTACATTGGACACATGGAGAAACTGAAGGCCAGACAAGGTAAGGGAGTTTCTTAAATTTATGGAACTAATGATTCAAAATATATAGGATTAAGTCTCTTGCCAAGATGATTCCAATTTCACCACACCACTTCTGACACCTCAATCAGCAGGCCATGGGAATAAAGGTCTTTCTAAGTTATTATGGTAGGATTCCTCTCTTTCAAACTCCATTGCTGATTTATTTTGTGCTTTAATCTGTCTGGTCCGGGGTGAAAAAGAGGGTTGGGCTAGTTGTCTCTCTTCCAAAATGATTTTCTAAAATCTTGACATCTGCCAAGTTTGTACTCATAAGGGACGTTTAAAAAGCTCTAAACTTTAATTTCAAATATTTCTTTGAAACTTAGCTGTGACATGATTCCTCAGGAGTCCTAACCACCTGCCAAGTTTGAAGTGTTTTTGTTCAGCTGTTTTTAACTTGCTGCTGAGAGGTCTTAATTTTAATAAGATGGAAAATTGGAGTTTTTCCTTTGGCCTGGAACTTCTAAACAACTAAATGGGTGTGCTCCATGAAAAAGTGAAGAAAGAAAGAAGCAAAAACAAAACACAGCACAATTAATGGTTGAATAATTTGGTAAATAAATTACCAAATATAGAAAAGTAAGATGAATGTTGGGCAAAAGACAAAGGTGACTATCCTTCAACCAGCCCAAAGAGATTTAGGAAACAGCGTATGAAGATATTAACTATGCCTTATGGGAGCACTTAGTCTGCCAATTAGTACAATTATGTTTGTGAGGAAGTCATATTAAATCACAAAAGTCAAATATCCAAATAGCTGTACCATTTTTTAAGACATTGTTTCATACATAGCATTATCTATGTATGCTAGTGAGTAGGAAGCAAATCAAATATTCACTAGTGCAATTTCTTGTTGTTTATCAAGTGGCCTTAAAAACTGTAACCAGAATTTGTGAACCTGCATAACTCATATGACTATTGAGAGGGACACACGCTAATAAATATTTTCCCTTTTCTGTATCAGTTTCTTTTTAGTTTTCTAATAGAATAGCCAATTTCAGCCTTGTTAATTAGGTAGACATTATTGTAAGGACAGCAAAATTACATCACTTCAGCCTATAGCTCTCATCTCTATTAAAACCACAGGCTATATAGGTACTGAATTTTGTCAAAACACCCAGAGAGAACAAGATACTTGGGTAAGTGTTTTGCTTTCTTGTTCCATCAAGCTACACATTTAAGCCATTTGGTATGCGGAGGCACTACCATAGTGTTGGTCCGTTGATTAACTCTGCTGGATACTTGTTGGAATATTCTTTTGTCCTCAAAAGAAGACTGGAAGTTTCTGGAAGTCATGAGTCATCTTTTTACTCATTTTCTGAAAAATTGTTCATTTCCCAATCTGATTCCCGAGAATAGAACATTGTCACATGACTGACTCTCTCTTACATTTACATTTACCAAAAATAAGTGTAACAAATCACAGACATTTCTCTAGAAAGTGGGAGACATTTATTTTGCAATAATGCAGTGATTTTTGTCTGTATTATTAAAAATGATTGATGTAAATGTAATCATTCTGCCTCTCAGATATTGGTAAAATAAAGGGATGGTTGTTGGCTCTGTAATAAGAGACCATCTGTACTGGGATGCTTGGAGGAATTGGAAAGTTGGCATTTTCACAGCATGAGATAAAAGATCTCAATTATTCAGTTAGTTTATGAAGAATATGTCTAATCCAGAAAATTCAGGTATAATATTTTACTTTGAGTTATGAATTATCTAGATTGCTTGTCCAAATTGAAAAAGATTGACTTTAAAAATATTCGAGTGGTGCATTCATGAGTTTTTGAGTGTTTTCATCTCAATGTGTCCTTAAATTGCTCAGAGTAGAATCACTTCTTCCCTCTTGGCCCTCCTTCTAATTGTGATGCCATGTTTTTAGGTCTGGGTTAAAGACTACTTCCTCCAGAGCAATCTGAGCTAGGATTGGGACAGCCTATAATCCTCTTACTGTCTCTCCTCCAACTCATGGAAGAAACACGTAGTGGACATATACTTTGTGCCAAGGACTATGGTAGGTGCTGAGAATCCAAACACAGAGTAAAACATGACTGTGCTTTCCAGAAAGGCACAAAAATAATATTAAATAAACAAAGAAATAATTTACATCAAAATGGTTGTAGAATGAATACTTAGTTTCTCTGTGAGTCGCTCCCTGAGTTCACACAACGGGGACTTTTACTAATACTTCTTTCCTCTCGGGGCTATGTCTGAGGAGGAAATGTGTTCTTCCTGTCCATCCTTTACTCCTGTACATGGAGAAGTCAATAATCCGCAGAGGAGCCTGCTAAGATTCTTTATGAGAGCCACTTGAGGTGTCAAATAATACAGTTCATGCTCGAACTTTGCAGGTGGGCGCTGTCCTTCAATTTCTCTTCCTCGTCTTCCTTTCCTTTTCCTTCTTGCCATGGAAGCATGTTTCCATCCCTGCCTTTGTAGCGTTGATGAGTTGATTTTTGAATTATCATTTTAACAGCAGAAGGTTAAGATCAGAGAACATTTTAGCTTTGGAGAAGGAGTATTATCCAATGATAACATTTTACTTACAAAGAAGCTGCAGAGTTTAGTAAGTAGCTTTGTAGTAAATAGTTTAGAAAGTTATGTTTCACACACATAAAAGTTATCAGTTGTAAGTGAATTCGTGGAGGGACATGAAGCAAGCATCATTTAGCAGACAGGAGATACGAGGAGGACCTGAAATAAAAGGTAGATTTTGAATGGTAAAAAAAGAAATAAATTAGGACAAAAATAATAAGAGAAACAGTTATAAATTCAGGATGGATAAATTCTTTATTAAAGTGAAGAGCTGCACTGCTTTGGGGTAATTGTTTTTATCATGATGATTTTGCAATCATCATTATTAACATATAGCCACATTTATGCAAATTGAAGGATAAAACAAATTATTTGTGTTAGTTCATTTTTTGGCTCTCTCATTAGATGCAGTTTTTTAACAGGGTCATATACCATTCCCAGCCATTCTCAACTCCTGTGACCCTCCTCCATTTGGAGTAGAGAAATTTAGGTAATCAAAACATCAAATCCAATTCTTATCATTTTCCCCTTACTCTAAAGCCTGAAAACCACCCTAAAATAAAGATGTATTTGTTTGCTCACCTAAACAAAGGGATTTCTTTTTTTTCCCACCCAAATTTTAGACTTACACTTCCACTGTCTGTGGCCCCTTTTAAAGGTAATTCAGAATGTATTTCTAAAAATAATGGAATACAGTTTTAAAAGAAACTTCTACCTTTTTTTAATATCTCCTCTCCCTCTTTTCTTGATGCCATGAACATTCTTAATGTGCTCAAAACCAGAATCTGAGGGACACCACTTACTATCCTAACATTCAGAAATATCAGGGTGAGGTTTCCCTGGAAACCACATGAACATAAAAACCATGCAGAGCAGACTTGATTTAATCTCTGGTTACATTGTCTATCGAAGAGAGAAATCACCCTGGCTTCTGTTTTGTTTTGGAGGTGAAATTTAGGGTGGAAAGCTGTGGTAGTTATTTTATTGGGTTTCAACATCTATTGGATCAACTAAAGAGTAATAGTTATTGAATGGAAAATAAAACTAAATATGGGCCAGACCATACATTAGCCTGCACATGAATTAAAAGCACAGCCTTGCCTTTTCTTCTTCCTTGTGTAGTGGGAATGACATGTGACAGTATGGAAGGATGTCCTGGGTGGCCTGCCTATCCCTGGTAAAGGAGGAGAGTGTTGACTTCTAGAAGGGAGAAGAAAGTATTAATTATCTACAATGAACAAGGGTGGTCAGTTTAGAAAAAGGTGTCCACCAAGCATCTTTCACTGCTGAGAGAATGGAAGAAGTGCACTTTATATCAGATTGATTTTCCATGAAGGTGCTATAATAATCAGAAGATAATAATGTCTTTGCATTAACTCATGGACTTTATAAGCATAAGTTTCTTGACTTATAACTTCTTAGAGTTGCTATGTGGTGGTGGCAAGTCTTTAGACAGGCTCACATCATCTTGTCATCTGAATTTCCCATCACAAGGTCTATGATTCTGTATTATACATTATACAGATGTTTCATACAATGTATCAGTTAGCATGTGCTTTCACTTAAAAGTGGGACTGATGTTTCCCTTTCATGCATAAAAGGCTTGGACCTAACTCAAATGGATATTTTTGTAGCCAACCTGGTGACATGGTAATGAATAAAATTATGGAGACTGCATTGTAGTTTTTCAAAAGCTTAGGATTTATATTCCTTTTCCTGGAGTACAATGATAACCCTAAAATGAAACAAGAAAACCCATCTTTCTCAATAGGGAATTCCAAGTTTTTGGCAGAGAAAAAGTGTGCATTAAAGAAACACAGGGATGAAGGTCATCTCCAGTCTGAAATTAAATAATATTCATGCTCTCTCAAAATTACCAAGGAGTCATCCTGCAGAGAAGCCATGGGAAAGAAGATCAATTATCCTCATCTTCTATATACTTATCCACAAAGCAGATGCCAGATCCCATCTCAAGCTCCAGGATCTACTGATCCAAAATATGGTTATTTGTTAGCAATTTAAAAAGGAGAGAGTAAAAGCTAAATGACAGAGAGACATTGTCCATACTCTCTACCCACAATGGTCCTTTGTCAGTACTACCCTGTGTTATAAAAAATAGATTGTTTTTACTCAAGGTAATCAGTTTAGCCTCCTTACCTACTTAATTATCTCTAGGTCTTTTATTCAAACATTAGTTGGCTACATCCTTATTTCAAACTTCCCAAGCTATTTACTTGTAACCTTTAATAAAAATAAGACCACACCAATTATGCATGCAACCTTCTTGAAGGACTTGGGGTTAAACACTGGAAGCTAGAAAAACCCTTTTCTACTGTTTTAAAAGTGGGAAGAGTGGGTACATGCTAAATAAGTTGACCTAGAGTCCCACAGTCACCTGGTGATGATCTGAGCCAAAATAGAACACAATATGAGTCTCCTGATTATCTTTTTTTTTTTTTTTTGTCTTTTTCCGTGTCCGGCAATGGATCGCACCCCTCAGTGTTGCCCCCGTACCGGACCGGGGACCGGCAACGGGATCGCAACCCTTGGTGTTGCTCCCGCGCCTCGCTCAGCCAGTGAGCGGGAACTGGTCTGTATGTGGGATCCGAACCCTCGGTGGGAGCGCCACTGCACTCCCAAGCAGCACACTGTAGCAGTGCGCCACCGGGCCGTCCCCAAGTATGCTCTTTCTAACCTTACAAAGTATGAGGTTGAATTTTAATTTAAAAAAGAAAAAAAAAAAAGTATGGGTGGTTTACATTGGAATATGAAATGAGGAAGTATTGATGGCTGTTGGAATCTGAACCCATACCCCTAATCAACTTACATCTCATCACTACCTAACACAAGCCAGATAATCCTATGAATCGTAGGTATTTACTATTTCACAAAATTGCCACCTCTTAGACTATTTGATAAAGTGTCCTTCTCTGTTTCTTTTTTCACCTATCAAGCTTCTTACACTTCCCAGACAGATATTTCCCTGAGCAGTTTGCCCTTCACTCATGTCTTTCTCTTTGAAATTCTATGGCACATATTGTCTCTCTATATAATCAGCTGGCATCTAGCCTGTCCCACTATACCTCCCTCTTTCTGGATTCTATAACTCAGGGGTCAGCAAACTTTTTCTATAAAGGACCAGATAGTAAATATGTTACTCTTTGTAGGATTTCAGGTCTCTGTTGCAACTACTAAATTCTCCTGTTGTAGTGGAAGCAGCCATAGAAATCAGTAAATGAATGAGCATAGCTGTGTTCCAATAAAACTTTATTTACTCAAACCCCTGGAATGCCACTCCCAGAGCTGAATGTGACCAGGTAATTTACATTTTTAACAAGATCCACTGTTATTTGCAGTGAATTTGTTTATCATGCACAATGAGCAATGAGTATAGTGGATAAATATTTACCCCTTCCTTCTCTATGAAACATTTTATAACATTTCTGAGAAGGTATCACTGCACTGAGCAATCAGTTGACCTTAGTGTTGGCCAACTTGATTACACGTTTTTGCATTGGCTTCACCTTCTTTCTGCTTTTGTTAACTCTTCCCTGCTCCTTGGAATTGCATTCCCAAATGGAGTATAATGTACCCATTCATAGCTCTCTCTCTCTTTTTTTTTTTATGTCTATTTTGGGAATAACCAAGACTAATAAAATTAGTACTAGGAATGGGGTTAGAAGTTAACTCATGACATATAGTATCATATTTATTAATATTCTTACCTTTGGTTAATTATGGTAATGGTCATGTTGGATGTGAAGCATTAGATTATAAAATAGATGGGACAGTTAAACAATATGGAAAAATCTTTAAATTTAAGGATTATGAAATAAGTTGAGCTTTATTAACTGCTTTGGAAATCATGACTAAAAAAAATGACAGAGTCGATCATCCAGCTATCAACTCAAAGAAAGAAGTGAAACTAGAGGGCCTCTATTGCAAGGTTAAAGAAAACTCTTTTTCAATAGCCTCTGGAGAGACAGCACTAAAAATGAGTTGCAGTATGTAATGTAATGTTCAGCATGGCAGAACTACAGAGGAGACTCAGTGTGCAAATATGACAGGTTTTCTATGTCAATATCAGAGACCTCCAAGGAAAAGAGTTGGGCCTTGAAACCTAGATTGTAGACAACTAGTAACTGAGCCTAAGAACTTTAAATTACCAAAGCTCCCTGAACCCTCTATGCCTGCAGAAGAACCTATGTTCTCTGGATAGAGGAGAACAGCTTTCTCTTGCTTGGTGATCCTGTAAATACTTACCTAGAGCAGGTGCTTCTCAACATTACAATTGCCAACTCTAAGGTCTCTACCATCCTGCATTGCCTCCATGCTGAATACCAGGGTTGGGGCTCAGTATAACCCAAGCAGGAAATACAGCTGATACTCTTTAAGGACATAGCTTACATGCAACATAAGTGTAGTCTTGGCTAATATACACTAGTAGTCATACATAAAGTGATAAATGAAGAAGAGAGGATGCAGAAAGTGCGAGACTTAATACTGAGCAAGTGGTCAGAAGTCTCAGAAAGTGAGCATGGTGTCATGGATTAATTATGTGAGATTGGATAACACACCAGTGACTTAGTTTCCTTGGTGGGTCCAGGGACATTTCTTTCCTTTTGGGGTAGTAAAGAATGTGCTGGTATGGGCAGAAGGCATCTCTGAAAAGCCCAGTGGTGGCTCTACTCTAGAGACCAGAGTCTACAGTGGGAGATGGTGCTATGGACCTGGGATACTCTACATGATGCTGTGTCCCTGGTAACTTGAATGCATAGGTCTGAGAACCAAGGGACAAAAGTATGATTGGCCCTTCCCACTATCATTTCCAGTCACTCCCTCGTAAAACTTTTCTTCTCATTTCTGCAAACTTAGGCTCTGCTAGATTGAAAGTTCTGACTCCTGAAATATTCTTCTTTTAGAGGCTACAGTAAGGATTCCAAAGAACTTGAAGCTTCTCATACTAGTAAAAACCAGGCCAAAAATACAAGTTATTGTACTGAGGGCAATAATTGATTCCAATTGCTCTGAGTAGTAGTAATATAGCTATATAATGGGGTCAGAGAGGATTCACTATGACATCTCTTGGTGCTTCCATTTTCAGTAATAATGGTTAATGGGTAGTTGCAGCCACCAAGACCCAATAAAGCAAGGCAATTAAGTACTCATGAAAGAAATTCAGATCACATTTCAAGTAGGCCACTTAGACCAGTTGAAGTCAAGGGTGAGGAAATACTAGAATAATTGAGAGAGAAGGGAGATGATAAATATCAATACAGCTTCAGGACTATGTTGCTGCCTTGAGGATTGTAGTTTGTTCTACTAACTCTTTTTTATCAGTTATTTGCACAGTTTGTGATGGGTACCATCCTGAATGGGGCACTTTGCTGGACTGAATTTAGTGCAGGGTATTAAGATATTGCTAGTGCAAGAGTTGAACTATTTTGGTCCCCTTTTGTGTAAATTTCAAACCTTTTTGGCCTTAACTCTTACTTCAGCCATTGTTTTAATAGTAAATTTCACATGGCCTTGACTAGCTTCTTCTGAGTGCAACCTAAAAGCCCCTTAAGTTCTCTTACTTCTTGGCCCAGAGCATCTCATATGCTGTGCCATAAGACACCCACAGGAATCGACTCTGGACTCATGTGTGAACAACCCAGAAGTGCAAAGTCATTAATATCCCATAGGGCAACTTTTGAATTATGGAGAATAAGGGATGATGATTAAATGCTTCCTCTTTTCTTTCCCTGGATGGAAAAATCTCAGACATATTTCTTGGATTTCTTGGATAATGTGGGATAGAGCATCAGCCATTCATAATGTTGGCTAATTCAGCAATATACCATTGCATTGACTTTTTCTGTTTCCCTGCTTAATTCCACCATTCAACATTTCTGCTTTAGGCATAGAAACTTTTATATCAGGATCTACTTTGAGGAGAATTTAGGCTGAGCCATTCAGAAAGGAGAATACTCATATTTCACCCCAGGATTGCCAAGGATAAATGAATGTTTAATTGCTTAGTCTAACAATCATCACATCTATGGAGACCAGGAAATTCTAATCTGTTTGACTTTCTAAAACACAACAGATACCTTAACTGAAGGAAATTGTTGACTGAAAAAAAAATACAGATTAAAAGTACTAGAAAAAAAAAGTACTAGAGAAGTTCTGTGTTATGTTTCCATATAGAACATAATGAATCACAAATTCAGACGCAGGTATGATGGTCCCACACTGATGATTAGAGGATTCACTAAAAAAGATATTCAGGCTATATCACTTGTCTTTGAAATATTTAGGTCATATCATTTATCTTTGAAATCTTTAAAATGTGTTAAAGAAAAGCTGACTTTATTTGAATCTTTTGGTGTCTTTCAAATTAACAACCAAAGATAGAGTTTGATGGAATCTTAATATCACATATTAGTTAACTCTAATCATTATTCTAAAAGTAGTTTGCTTTTTGTCAACTATAGATCCTTAGGGGGCAATTCAAACTCCTGTGTAGAGGAGGCTCAGAAGAACAGCACAATTTAAAGTAGCGGAGTGGCTTTTATGCTGATTGGATTTTTCATTTGACATTTTTTCAAACATAAACAGTTTTGACAACATGCAGCTATTCTTTTAAATTGTTCAAAATTAGACTGTAAAGTATTCTGGAGACTCTGCAAATATATGTTATAATCGACCTGATTACCCAGAGTAATGAGTAACAAAGTGGATTTTGTCAGTGCATGTTAGGGTTGAACGGGATTCCTAGCAACTGTCTACTTGTATCTTATGCTGGCAGTTGAGTTAAATAAAAGCAAGGCTATGTCAAGTCACTTGCCTGTCCTGAGACCAGGACCCCGGTCTCTTGACTAAAAGTCTACCTTTTACATCTCTGAAGATTTTGTTGAAAAAATGTATTTTTTTATTTTAAAATTATATTTGTTTTCCCAAAATTCTATTCTATTTGTGCCCTGAAACAGAAGCCACTGAAATTAGTAAAATATCAGAAAGTACTAGAAAGAAAGAGGGCTGCAAGAGACTTAAATATGTTCTACTTGGAAATATATTTCAGATACTTTCTATAGGCTAGCACTGGCTTTAGAAATAAACAATCTTCTGGGAGAAATCCTTTGAGCCTTTTTTTTTTTTTTTTTTTTTTTTTTTTGAGGGATAATCTGGATCTAATCACGGAGATAGCAGTGGGCACTCCAGTGACATTCCAAGTCTCATTGACTCCCCCATTGTGAATCAGCCTATTTTTGACCATGGTCTGTTTGACTTGAGTCACTGAGTTCCCAATCCCACTTCACATTCTGGTCCACTAGCCCTTTTGAACAGGTCTGGACATACAATTTTCAGGAAAACGTCCTACCAGATGAACTTGGAGAAAGCTTATTCTTCTTCACCTATGAAGAAGAATCTGAGCATACAGGTGATCTCCAAATCATCTAGAAATCTATGCCCTACACATAGGATAGTTGATGTCGGGATTATGAAGAACCCTGGACCCTAGTGGTTTGAAACAGCAAAAGTGGATTCCTTATCTGTGCTACATGTCTAATGCAAGTCATCAGGTGGGATGGAAAGGGGAGCAATGTTTATTACAGTTACTGAGGCTGACAGAGACTCCAAACAGCATATGCTCTGTAATTGAAGGGTTCTGTTCGTTTTCAAAGAGGGGGGAAAGGAGAGGTAGAAATATTTCATAGACAGAGGTAATAACTATCATCTTTCCCTGATAATCTACCTCCAATACTACCCATACAAGAGAGGCTGTACAGACCACCTCATGTTCCTGGTGGTATTAGTCCGTTTCTGTTGCTTATAAAAAAATACACAGAATTGGGTAATTTGTAAGAAAATGAAATTTATTGCTTCCAATTTCAGAGGCTGGGAAGTCCAAAGTTCAGGGAACACATCTGGTGAGGGTCTTCCTTGGCAGTAAAGCAGGGGTCACACGTGACAGAAGATAGCAGAGCAGAGAGAGAGACTCTCATGTACTCTCCTTTTTAAAGCACTCAGAACCACGCCCCTGAAAACCATTATTAATCCATTCACTGTGCATGGCCCTACAGTCAAATCACATCTTCAAAGCCCCACCTTCCAATAGCCATAATAGGATGTCCCACCCTCTTAACACTGTCACAGTGGGGGACAAGTTTTGGGGGTACACTCAAACCAATGCACTGGTCTACCTCTTATGACCCATTGTCTTGAGCCTGCTTTCTCCTTTTTTTGGCTTCTGTCTTCCCTTCTAGAGTAGTTCCCACTAGCATCTATATATTTGGCATATCTCTAGAAATCTTACTGTCTGAATTGGTTTGGTTAAATCCCTGGATGCTCTCTTTGGAAGCACAGCTATATGCAGTCATCAGGCCAATACCACATCACCCTTGAACTCACCCCAAAACTTACCCAGAATCCAGCTTATGTGCAGTGTCTGAAGCCTATGATTGTACAAAAGGGTCATTCTGGGATAGACTCAGAAAAGGAATGAAATGAGACTAGCCTGAAAATGAAACGTGGCAGTCACGTTAAAAAAAAAAAAAAAAAAAAAAAAAAAAAACCAAATTGTTTTAGAAACTTGGTTTAAGGTAATTGGAGAGACACCAGAGATACCAGGAAGGAAGAAATATTCACATTTTTAGTTTTATTATGAGCCATTTATGTGAGAGATAAATATGCATAAAATATAGACATCTAGAAGCTATTTAATGAAAAAGAAATTTCTGAAATTTGACTAAATCATATACTTTATTTGCATACTATTATGTAAGAAGTCATAGATTCATAAGAAGAAATTAAATGAATAAAATTATAATTGGAACCCAAAGGAATTTGTAGAAGTTTGTTGTAAAATTCCACTCATAACTAAATTCCTTCCAGGTCTCACTATATTGGGCAGTAAAACAAAACAAAACAAAACACCAAAAGAAACCTGAGAGTTGGATTCCAGTCTCTGTTCAATCTCTAACTAGTGGAAAAAACTTGGAAAAGTTATTTTGCCCTTCTGGGCCTCATATTCCTCATCATCTGAGTGAGAACATTGGACTAAATGGTGTGAAAGTTTCCTTTCAGATCTAAATTAGAGAAGCCTTTTCTTCTCAGTATTAAATCCACTTAAATGTGTCTAGGGAGTCAGATGATAGGAGACTCCTCCTTTAGCAATTTCATTGACATTTGGAGTATGGTTCCCATCCTTCCTCTTGAGTAACAGGCAGCCCTGCTCAGACTTCCTAAATGTTTGTCAAAGAACCTGAATTATGATTATTATTATTATAGTTCACAAGAGTGTGGACTGTTCTTTATTCCACACGATTCCAAGGCCAGCTGCAACCTATTTGAGTAGCCATACTGAACTCCACAGCAGGGAGCAGATAGCCTTAAAAGTGGCTTTTGTAAAAATACTTATTAATTCATACTGGTGAGAGATGCTGATTCACAAAATATCTCTCATGCAGGTGTTAGCTTGACCCTGAGAGAAGAATGATCTGAAGACTGATCAATCAAGGTGTATGTCTTGCAGCCTTCTACTCCAAGGGTACTCAGGTGACTAGGACGTCTGTTAGAAACCATCTAGACCAGGTCAAAAGAAAATTTCCTAGGCTGCACAGGGGCATTCGTTTGCTGAGTGAGATGATTCTCTGTCCTTGATTTCCTAAGGTACCAAATGAAGGGGTTAGATCACAGCAGTGGTTTTATAAAGCCATTGTCTAAATTATTTTAACCTAGGCTGTCTGTATGGTCCTATAATTATCAGGTTTTCCTTTGACTACTTTAATTGAGAATACGCAAAAATACAAGAGTTTAAACTGAAGAAGCAGGTTGTGGTTTATGTAGGAACCAGATGAGAATAGTAGTAGTGGTGACATTGAAGTGCGACCAGATCCTGGCAGTATTTTGAATGCAGTGACAGCAATATACTTTAATAGCTTAGATGAGGAGAATAAGAAATAGAGCAGAGGAAAGTGCCTTCGAGTATCTCTGGCCTAAGAACTGGAAGGATAGAATTGCCATTAACTAAGATTGGAAGATTGTGGGAAAGTAGGCTTTATTTTCATATAACTCATATATTGTACAATATAAGATATTATTTAATAATGTTTTATAATCTATAAAATTCTTTTATATCTATATAACTATGTTTATATATATATATATATATATATATATATATATATATTGAGGGAGGGTTTGGGGAACTGAAATTTGGGCATTTTAAGTTTCAGATAAATGTCATGTTCATGAATGTCCTAGTGTACCTTCCTATACAAATATAATATTAAGTATACATCTGTAATTATACTCAACTTGCCTTTTTATAAACTTCTTTTTTCTTTGCATCCATATGAGTAGGGAAAAGTCTTTGTGAAACGTTATGGAACTGTATTGCTGCTGCTTCTTATATTAGATGTCTTCTCCAGGGTGTCTAGAGGAGATAGGACATGGAGCCTCCGATAAATAACCCAAGGTTATTTCTTTGTGATCCACCTGAAGGGTCTGTGATTTTTACTTTCTGAAGTAAGCAAGAAAATGTGGCATACTAGGATAAACCAAACCCTTTGAGCCAAGATGATGGCATATGGTGAGCATTTTTGGAAGGGTGGGCAAGTCTCTGATGGCATTACAGTGGCAGTGTATGATAGATTTTTTTCCCAATTTCAACATTCACCTGTAATTTACCAAGCCTAGCCTCACAAGAAAGATATCTGGTCTTTTGGTACACTTCCAGTTTTGTAAACATAAAATGTGCCTTAAATTAACCCTAGATTAATCTTTAAATTAACCCTTAAATTGGCCACAGAGTTCAGGGGTAGATTGTTCTATGAATAGATTTGATGTGGTTCTTTTTATTCCAGTTCAGACAACACACTATTGAATTCACCAGTGAGAACATTGTCTCACATAAACTGAGAACCTTGCATAACAGAACACATTAATTTCCCCTGGAGACAATACAGAAATATTCCCTATAGAGGAACTAGTATCTACGTTATTTACAAAGTTACTTCTTTGTGTTTTAGGAGTAATAGGCCTTTTATTTCTGCACCTCCCTCCACTCTTTTCACATTATGGTGCTTAAGTGCTCTTGGCTCTGTCCTGCCCACATAAGGACTGCCTGCAATCACAAGAGAAACCACTCTGGCTAGAAATGCTTGCTCTTTGCTGCCCAGAATCAATTCTGCCAGGTTTCTTTGTTTTCTAGTCTCCCTCTGAACAAAGATGTTGAAGAAAGGAGCTGTTAATTTGTCCCACTCATGCAACATATGGTTAGAAATAATTTATTGGTCATACTTCTACCTTCAGATACTAAGCACAGTACTTCCTCTATTATAACAGTGAAAATACTTCTTCTAAATATTCTTCTATTATATCTATTATAACAGTGAAGCACCTCTTCTATTCTAACTGAAAATAATTGTAAAAAAATAAGTTGAATTGTCATCTTGGAGAAAAGGGAAAGTAAAAAGATAGATCCAGAATATTGGTGAGAGGTTTTGGAGCAAAAGAGAGACTCATAAAGATAATGAGATGTTAAAAAAAAAAAAAAAGGAAAAAAGTAGTTTCACAAGAAAAGCAAATGTGCCAAAAAAAAAAGGGGGGGTAAAAAAAAAAAAAAAAAAAAAAAAAAAAACTACTTGCTAGTAGTTCCAGCTTGCCTCTGGCTGACTGTATATCCAGTGTAATCAGGGCGGTACACTCTGGACAGACACAGAAAAATTCTGTGATGACAAGAGCTAAGGGTGTTCTCAAACTCAGGCTGATACAAACCAGTTTCCTCCTACAGTTTCATGTCTCAAGCTCCTGGTCCACAACAAAATGACATTTGACCTGGAAGTACCACAACTGTCAGTTCCAACAGGAGCCTGGGTGACTTTGTCCATTGTTGTAGAATGTTCCATGAAGTGACCAACAGTGCAAATTCCAGGCCCCAGCAGATTCCAAGCCTCACAGTAGATATCTGGAAAACAGGAAATTTGCTTGCAAATCAGGAGCAGCTTTTGTCGATGAAGAATTCTTAGTTCTATTAGGTCGTACTTCTTCATGCCTGCAGGTAGGATGCTATCATTATATTTTTATGAAATAACGTGATTGCTTTTGGTAAAAGGATTACTGTGATATGAGCTACTCATTTATAATCAAGTCATCATATCATGTTTTCTATTTTTTACTTTGAGTTCTTGTTGATGTATAATTTACTGGTGTAGGTCAGATTGTCCAGAAACTCCCACTCTAAAATTAGTGTGTAGTTGTCCATTTTAGACCATTCCTGCTGCCATAACAAAATACCTGAGACTGGGTAATTTACAAAGAACAGAAATGTATTACTCATAATTCGGGAGGATGGGAAGTCTGAGATCAAGGCACCAGTAGGTCTGGTGTCTGCTGAGGGCTGCTCTCTGCTTCTAAGATGGCATCTTGTTGCTGCATCCTCTGGAGGGGGTGAATGCTATGTCTTCACATGGCAGAAGGGACAGGAGGGTAAAGGGGGTCTAGCTAGTTTCCTCTGTCTTTTTAATAGGTCACTAATTCTATCCATGAGGGCTCCTTCCTCATGACTTAATCATCCCCCAAGGTCCCCAACTTTTAATACTATCACACTGGGCTTTGAGTTCCAACATATGTATTTTGGAAGGACATGTACATTCAAACAATATCAATGGCTTATTGAGGTATGCAAAAGAAACAGGATTGCTCAGTGGGAGAGGTTGAACTGTGATGAAGTCACAACAGAAGCATTAGTGAATCCCATGAAGATGACACTGCAGAGATGGTCTGACTTGTGGCTAGGGTCTAGGCCTATGTACCCACGCATGAACCAATCATAAGAAAAGACTCCTTAGGGGAGAAGGTGCAACCTTAGGAGAAGCAGTTTCATTTGGATGAGGACAATTTCTAAAAAGGGATGCAGGTAAGCCTTTAGCAACAACCCTCCCAGCAGCTGAGGAATGAGCATCTCAGTCCTGAAAGAGGATCTGGTCAGCCTAAAGAGACCCACCACAGTCACTGACCGCAGTCTACTCCTTACACTCTGATCCCCTTACAAGACAGTCTAAATTCATCTCATCTAGAAACAGCTTTTCTGGGATTCTGGTTTGTTCTGTTTCCTGAGAAAATTTACGAAACGAGAGAATTGCAGTCTTTGCCACTGCAATTCATCATGAGCCGCTAATTGATTATTTTCCTCTGCTACTAACCATTCTACAGAGCCCTAATCTTGTCTAACGACTCTCCTGGTCTGGGTGGCTTGCCTGATGGAACGATCTGGACCCTCATTACTGAGGCATCTGAGTGTCTTGTCACACGTGCTTTCTTAGGTCATGACTACCATGCTTGTCCATTTATCACCAAAGGTGGAAAAAGCACTATCAAGAGGTGCCCCAGTGGATCAACCACGTGCAAACATATTCTTCCTTTCCCCAATTGTGTAAGTGCAGCCCTACTTCTTCCTTGATGAAGAGGATCAATTATAATTGCATGTGTGGTGAGTCCTTTCCTTACCTACTAGTCCTTTTGAACAGAGGACTGAAGTATCTGGGAGGCAGTTGCTTAAAGTTTGAAGACTATCATTGTGTCCCCTGATAAAAGTTTTCCTATCCAAGAACTAGGAACTATATGATCTGTATAGTGCAGAGTTGTAGAGGCAGCAAGTAATATTTCCCTTGGGAGGTCACTGGGAGTGATGATAAACAAGAGCACTCTGATTTCCATCCTTTAGTTTCTGCACCCATATGTTCTACCTACTGGTGACATAGCAGCACATAAATGTCATTAATCTGGAAACTGAATTACATGCTGGATGACATTGTTTTCTCTCCAAGATGATACCTCAGATTCATGTCCTTCTCAAAAGTAATTACACTCATTTCATCTCCAAATTCTTAACTTGTGTGAGCTCAAAAGTCCTAACACTCATCTGTGAAGTGAAACAAGTTATCTACTTTGAAGATATAATGAGGGAACAAACATAAGGTAAACATTTCCATTCAAAAATGGAGATATAGACCAAAAAAATGTAATGGGATAATGGATCCCAAACAATTCTGAAACCCAGCAGGGCAAGCATTACATCTTAAAACTCCAGTTTTAAGAATCATGTACTTCCATGTTATGCATTCTTTCCTTTAGGGTAGAGTATCTATGTAATTTATTTGGAATTCAACATTGGAGATGTGTGTCTTCTCCCCATTTATTAATTAATTTATTCATTTATTTATATTAGTATGAAATCACAGATATTCATTTTATATTTTAGTTTACAATCCAAAATTTTATATTGTGCTTTGTGTATCCATGCTTTCCTCTCCCCTAATAATGACAGAGCTTATTATTCTCTCTACAGTTTTGCCTTTTCCAGAATGTGCAATAATTGGAAGCTTTTGTAACCTTTTCAGGCTAGCTTCATTCACATACCAACACACATTTAAGCCCCTCCTACTTTTGTTTGTTTGTCTGGTATGTGTGTTTTGATAGCTATTTTTTTTTTTAATTGTGGAATGAGATTTCATTGTATGGATGTGCCATAATTTGCTTATGCATTACCTATTTAAGAGCATCTTGGTTGTTTTCAGTTTTTTGCAATTATGAATAAAGTTGCTATAAACATTCACACCTGGGTTTTTTGTGTAGACAATGTTTTAAACTCAAATAGATAAATATCCAAAAATGTAACTGCTAGATCACATAGTAAGACTATGTTTAGATTTGTAAGAAATTGCCACGCTACTTTCCAAAGTGGCTACATCGCTTTTCATTTCCATCAGCAGCGTATGAGAGTTGCTCTTGCTCAGCATTCTTGCCAGAATTTGACATTGTCCTACTTGGGATTTTACCCAGTTTGACAGGTGTGTAGTGGTATCTTTTAATTTTTGTATTATCTGAGATTCCTTTATGACATATGATGCTGAGCATCTTTTATATGCTTATTTGTCATCTGTATATCTTCTTTGATGAAATGTTTGTTTAAATATTTTTCCCTCTTTTAATTTCATTGCTTATTTTCTTATGGTTGACTTTTGAAATTGTTTGTATATATTGAAGTTCTTCATCAGACATATGTTTTGCAAATATTTTTTCCCAAATTGTTTAATGTTGTTATGTAAAAATCACTTAACTTTTATATATTAACCTTGTATTATGCACCTTGTTAAAAATCACTAATTAGTTACAGGAGATTTTTTATCAGTTTAATGGGATTTTCTACATACATAGTCATATCACATGAAAACAAAGATAGTTATATTTCTTTCTTTCTAATCTGTATTTTTAAATTTACTTTTTTTTTTTTTTTTTTTGTCTTATTGCACTAGCTAGGACTTCCAGGATAATGTTGAATAGGAGTGGTGAAAGTGAGCATTCTTATGTAGTTCCTGATCTTAAGGATAATATATCCAGCTTTTCACCAGCAAGTATAAACTTAGCTGTAGGTTTTCTGTAGATATGCCTTATCAAGTTTTCTCTATTCCTAGTTGGCTGAAAGTTTTTATCATTAATGGTGAAAACTTGACCAAACTTGGATTTGGTCAAGTGCTTTTTCTGAATCAATTAATATGCTCATGTGATTTTTTTTCTTCAGTATGCTGATTTGATTTAATTAATTGACTTTAGGATGTTGAACCAGTCTTGCATACCTGGAGCAAATCTCACTTGGTCATGATGTATACTTTCTTTTACACATTGTTGATTGCTAATATTTGTGTTGACGATTTTCCATCTATGTTCTGGAGAAATATTGATTTGCAGCTTTCCTACAAATCAACATCCTGTAAGGTGGTATCTGGTTTTGGTATTACAGTTTGCTGGCATCATAGAATGAGTTAGAAAGTATTCTCTCTGCTTCTATCTTCTAGAATAAAAGAAAATATAGTGTATTGATATCATTTTTTCTAAAATATTTGGTAGAATTCACCAGTAAAGCAATGTGAATCTGATGTCTCCTTTTTTGGAAAGCTATTAATTAATTATTAATTACTAATTATTGGTTCAATTTTTTAAATTGATGTATACTTATCCAATTATCTATTTTTTCTTTTCCAAATTTTGGTAGTCCATGTCTTTGAAGGAATCGGTCCATTTTATAGGCATAGAGTTGTTCTTAATATTCCTTAATTATGGTTTTAATATTTGTGGAATCAATTGTGATGAACCCTCTTTCATTTATTGATTTTATTAATCTTTTATTTTATTCATGGATCTTTTGTTTTATTGATTTTCCCTACTGATATCCCATTTTCAGCTTCATTGATTTCTGCTCTATTTTTTAGTTATTGCTTTTTGTCTTCTTGCTTTAGGCTTAAATTACTTTTATTTCTCTAGTTTCCTAAAGCAGAAACTTAGATTGTTGATTTTAAAGGTTTTCTTTTCTCTAAGTCTAGGCTATAAATTTTCCTCTAAGCACTGCTTTTGCATCCTACAAATTTTGATAAATTGTACTTTCATTTTTGCTTAGTTCAAGATATATTTAAATTTATGTTGAGCTTTCTTCTTTTATCCTTGTATTATTTGGAAGTGTGTTGTTTAATCGCCAAATATTTTGGGATTTTCTATGCTTCTTTCTGTTGTTGATTTTTAGTTTATTTTCATTGCAGTCTGCAATCATACTTTATATAATTTATATTCATTTAAATTTGTTTAGATGTGTTTTATTGTTCAGAATATGATCTATATTGGTGAATTTCCTATGTGAGCTTGAGAAGAATGTGTATTTTGCTGTCCTTGGATGAAATAGTCTGTAAATATCAATTAGATCCAGTTAATTGATGGTAGTATATGTTTACTGATTTTCTGCCTGCTGTGTCTATCAATTGTTAAAAAAGGGGTTTAGGAGGTTTTTTTGTTTGTTTGTTTCATCAAATCAAGTTTGTGGGCACTAATCATGCTTATAAATTAGAATTTCTGGAATTTGAATGCCAGAATATGTGTATTTTTAAAATTACCATGAGTGGTTTCCTTGTGGAGAGCACACCTAATGTAGCAAAAGTACTACTTCCCTGAGAATTAATTTTTGATAGATTTTCTCCTGAAAATGAGGAAGAATTTGGTTTTACAAGTGGTATAATTTTGATATTAGAACTGTCAAAAAACAAAATTTCAACAAATTTAGCTTAAAGATTAATTGGCTTGTATTAGTGATTTATGAACTGGACAGCCTGTCATCTATGAAATAGAAAAGGCACTCTAATGAGATGAGCAGAGAAAGTGAGCTTTATAGTCAAGGAAAGGCTCAGGAAAGCAGACACAAGGAACAAATATGGACTGCTCTTTTAAACGTTATTTTTCTTATAGGGTTAAAACAGATGGAATTTCCTTATCATGCCTACTCAGGCAGATTGGACCGCTTTATATTGTTTTTTGTGAATCTCTTGTTTTAGGGAAAACTGACTCCTTTCAATGTTCAGTTTGATTATGTGTCTCCCAGCATGGGTAACTCCATTCTTATTTGATCGGTTCTGTTGGAGCCCAATGTGGTAGCTAAATCCAAAACCATGGCCTACATAAATTTCATTTAATGAAGCACAATGCATTCTTTTGGAAGGCATTCTTTTAGAATGTATAGTGCCTTGAGACCATGGGCAGCCAAAAGACATGTATTCATGGGTATTGCAAGACCTAAACATTTTATGTGTTGCCTTGATAGCTTTGGGTCTCAGAAGGACACAAAAATCTAGCCAAGAGTTTCTCTGCTCTCCCCAGATATTATCATAACCCCATGGGAAACTTTCCCCATTCAACTATCAACTGAACCAGGTGCACCCTAGCTCTGGTTACTACAAGGCCTGCTTACCTCAACCCCCGGTGGTTCACTCTATTCCTGGGTTATTAGGCCACCCAATGTGATCTTGTGTGGAGTGGAGTGTCCTTCTCCCCAGACTGTGAGTATATGTAACTAATAAACTGCTGCAAATCCCATTTGTCGAGTGCTGGGTGTCATGTGTTTGGCCTATCTCACACTATTTAAGGTGAAATATTTTTCTTTCACCAGTGGGGTAAATAGGAGGTGATTAGAACAACGTGGAGTAATTAAAAGGAAGGAGATAAAGCAAGAACAGAAAAAGAATATTAATAAAGTACAGAGACTGCATAAAAAATACCTAGTCATTTTAACTATGCTAAAATTAATTTGACAACTATTATTCAAATAAAAAACTGGCCTAGCTGAAAAAAAAATACTTTTTCCTATACCATAAATAGTATGTTTATATTACAAATTTCAAATACAAAGAGAGTTCTTAATAATGTCAATAAACATTTCCCCTTTAAAAGAAGCATTTTATGAAATGTAAGAAATATACAGATGTAATTTGGATGGGGAAATTATGGATTTCCCAAAGATATTGCATCTTCAATATTAACCTTTTTATTTAGGAACATCAAATCAGAATTGTGAGCAGCTTGTCCTGCTGGGTCTGTTGAATTCACCTTAAACCAACAATCTCTAAAGGTAAGCCAGTGTGAATAGAAGTACTTCTCTTGTTAAATAAAAACCATAGGGGGCTTGTTCCAAGGATTGCTTGACTAGGTAAGCAGGCTACACATGCTGAGCAGCAATTTAGAGGCACTCTGCTAGGTTTTCTTATTTATTTATTTTTGCTTGTTTTTGTTTTCAGAAAACACAGCCTCTGAAGTCCAGACTTGTGATAATTATTCAGTTTGTCTCAAAAGCACACTTGCTTTACCCAAAGGTACTATCTTTGTAGAATTAAAGTCTTTAGATTAATGCACTCTTGGTATAAACTCTTTCTTTAGATTAAAAACATAAAAAGAGGGCCGGCCCGGTGGCGCACTGCTACAGTGCGCCACTTGGGAGTGTGGCAGCGCTCCTGCCGAGGGTTCGGATCCCACATGCAGACCGGTTCCCGCTCGCTGGCTGAGTGAGGTGCGGGTGCGACGCCGAGGGTTGCGGTCCCGTTGCCGGTCCCAGTCCGGTGCGGGCGCGACACTGAGGGTTGCGATCTATTGCCGGACATAAAAAAAAAAAAAAAAAAAAAAAAAAAAAAAAAACATAAAAAGACAAATATTCAATTTCTTGTGGGTTGTCACCTGTTTGATAAAAAATTTTTAAAAACCTGACACCAATCAGAAGATTCTGTGGTCTATTATTTTTCATAATGTTCACCCTCATTTTAATTTAAGATTTGGGCCAATAGTTTTTTTTAGTATAAGAAGCTGGGGAGGATGAATGGTAAGAAACTTAAGTAATAATGGAAGCCTTTCTAAGGAAACGAGAGCATGATGAGGTCTGTAGTAGAAGTCATCTTCTCCATCTCCATTCCTCAGAAGTAACTTGTTCTTTTGTACTCCTGTAAGGTTTTATTTAAACCTCCTCTGAAAGCAGATATTAGATGGAAATACAATGAATTACTTGTGTGCCAGTTTATCTGATATGACCTATCTTTATATCTCTAAGGATGTTGGCAGGCTCTAAGCAGACATTCAAAAATATTTGCTGAACTGAGTTGTTAGTTACTGCCAGTGCAGTTCAGGGATTCCCAGTCTTCTTTGTCCTCCGAGAAGAAAAAGTTGCAGTTATTTGAATTTTCAGCTATAGCTCCACTCAGAATTCACAGGACCAACAAGCACATCACTACAGAAGAAACCCGAAAGGCCATTTGCTCAAGAGGAAGTCATCTTCACCTCTAATCTGAAGGGGAAAGAAAAAAGGGCCTCTGTCACTGCAAGTTAATTTGATGTTAACTGGTCCGGAGCCTCAGTGCCCACTTAGGTTTAAAACATCCTCTCAACCTGCCTCCTGAATTTGACTGACTTTTAGAACACTTGAATGCAAACTGCCCTTATCACCCATTCTTCCTGTTCCCCATTCACTCTGCAAGTACAGTTGGATATTTTCCTCTTTGGAAGTCACTCTTTGGGCTGTGACTGAAGATTTTCAAGTGGAAGTAAGAATTGGCTTGTTGAGTTGATCTTTCTTTATGAAAATCAGCAGCCATGTCATTTCCCAGCAGTGTCCCTTTTCTACTGCTTCCCTCCTGTTTCATTTAACTATATCAGGAATCAGTACTGTCTTGCTGAGTTCTATTACTATTTAGCTTAATTTTCCCATTTTCTCCCTAATTGTGCCTAGGTGTGCTTGGCAACTAATCACTCCTCAGTTCATGGGACCTTATTTTCAGCAAGAGAAAGTCTTGAAATCTATGATCACACCTTGAGTGGCTGTTGTGGTTGAACTCACTGAGGCCAGTCAAATTTAAAATGGGCTTCTCAGGAACAGGGAAGGGAACAGAGTGGGCCTGAGAAAGAGGACAAGAGGACATATAAATGATAGTGGGATTTCAAATAAAGATACCACAAACCAGTCTTACCTAATGATTCCATCTGAAACTCTCCATTAAAGTTCCACTGCTCAGGCTTGCAAAGCTTTTCTACCTGTTGAAATATCATTCACACAAATTTTGATCGGTTGTACCTCAATGTGAACTTCTTGAACACAGCATTTTCCCAAAACACATTTTAGTAGTGGAAAGGGACTATTTCTCACAGGTAGCTGTGCAACTGAAGCATTTGGGGAAGATTCCCCAGAGACAAGATAAATAGAGCAGAAATAAATTGTAAGGGACTCTGGAAAATACAACAAGGTTTTAAGAAAGAATTTCTGTGCATGTTCACATTGTTTAACTTTCCTATGTTAGTCCTTTATGAGAACATCAGCAAAACCTTAGATTAAAGAGGTTAATTTATACTTAGGAAATCATTTATAATAATGGAAATGATTCTCCATAAATTGACCCTTGAAATCTTAAGAACTTTGGGGTTTTCTCCCTGTTATTCTATTTGAGGTAACCTATTCTAGGATTTGGTATTTCACGTAGCTAATTTTGTGCTTTCCAAAAGGCACAAAATGCCATTGTTCTGTGTTGCTCTATATAGAAAACTCACTTAGCCATAATTCTCTCATCTTCCATTTAATCACGCTTTGTATATTGGCTGCCCTTCACTGAAGTCTTTCTTTCTCCGTCTATTCAAATGTTTTAATTCTTTACCATAGAGATTAGCTTTTAGTTGATCTATTAAACCTCTGTAGGGAATTTTAACCCAAATCTATTAACCCTAAAAGAAGGCATTTGTGGTTTTTTTTCTTTATCCAATAAAAAAAGCCCTTTAAATCAATTTTGAAATGACTCAAATATTCCTTGCCATAATTAGCCACTGAGGTTTTTTGTGCTTCTTCTTATATGATTTAACTAATTCTTGTTCTTTGACACTTTTGAAGAAAGAACAGCCTTTTTAAATTCATTAGTAGGGTCCTTAACTGGATACTTGCCTCCTGCGAATTCAGATGCTTCAAAGTTCAATGTTCTCTAGCACATAATTGCAAGCTCTACATTGCTCTTTTCAGATTGTAACTTTTAAAAATTGCCTCTGTTCATTATCTGTCTTCTTTCAACAAGGCCTTGTGAAAGTCCTTTCATTTTTGAAGCTCTGCTGGATTCCAGTTCACCATCAGGATAAGAAGAGAATGGGAATATTTTTGTCCATTGCTATGAGAAAGTGGTTTAAAGCAATCCCTCTCCAAATGCCCTCTGACTCTCATTTCCCACCTGCACCCCAATATGCAGGCACCAGGAGATCTCAGTAGGGCAACTAAGTGCTCTGTTCAGGAAAAACGAGGCAAGGTTATGAGATTCCCTTCATCTTCTCCTCTATGTTCCTCTCAGCAAATTCAGCCTTCATGGTAAGTGGAGAGCAGTGGAGAGGTCCCCAACCTTTCAGAATCTCTCCCTGAAAGTAAATCATTTTTCTTCATTGTATTTAAAAGTGATTCACTGGTTAGAATTCAGGCCTACCAATGTACTGTGATCTTCTCCTTATGTGAATCAATAAACAACTCTTCTTAGGAACTTTATCTATAAACTCCTGTTTTACAACGGGCTATGTTTCAGTCTCCAAATGATTGAGAGTGAGTTATGGATTTTTCAGAAGGGGAGGAGAAATAGAAAGGCATTGAAAACCTACTCAATGAAATACCAAAAATCTTCCCAGGTAGTGAGAGAGATATGGACTTCCATAACCAAGAGGCTTGAAGACCTACAATCAAATTTGATCCAAAAAGGTCTTCTTTGAGACACATGGTAGTCAAATTTTCAAAAGACAAAGACAAAGAGAGAATCCTAAAAACAGCATGAGAAATGTGTCAAGTCACATCTAAGGGAGTCCTTATCAAACTAACAGCAAATTTCTCAAACAAACAAACAAAAAAACCTTACAGACCAGGAGACAATGGGAAGATATATTCATATATTCAAAGTACTAAAAGAAAAAAAAAAGCCTTCCAAGAATACTATACCCAGCAAGGGTATCCTTCAGAAATGAAGAAATAGTGTTCTTCCAATACAAATCAAAACTGTGGGAGTTCATCACCATATGGCCAGCTCTACAAGAGATCATTAAGGAAGTTTGCATCTGGAATAAAAAAAGTAATAATCACCACCATGAATAACAAGAAAAAACCCACTGGTGGAGCAGATATGAAAATAAGAAAGAGGAAGAAACTACATCTTACCATTTCAAAAACCAACAAACACCAAAGACAAATGATAAAAGACAAAGAAAGGAACAAAAGATCCTTAAAACAACTGTTAAACAATTAATAAAATGCCAAGAGAAAGACAATACTTTTCAATTATAACCCTAAATGTAAATGGATTAGATTCCCCACTCGAAAGACATAGACTAGCTGAATGGATTAAAAAGCTGGAACCAAATATATGCTGCCTAAAAGAAACTCATCTCCCACGTATAGATTTACACAGACAAATATTGAAGGTATGGAAAAAGACACACCATCCACATAGAAACAAAAAAATGAGCTGGAGTAGCTATTCTTACATCAGATAAAATAGACTTTAAACCAAAAACTGTAAAAAAAAGATGAAGAAGGTCATTATATAGTGATAAAGGTATCTATAGAGCAAGAGGATATAACAATCAAAATATATATACACCCAGCATCAGAGCACCCAGGTATATAAAGCAAGCACTATCAGACCTAAAAAGAGTGATTAACTGCAATACAATAATAGTTGGGGACCTCAGAAATCTCTCTCAACACTAGACAGATCTCCTAGGGAGCAAATCAACACAGAAACACAGGATAGAAACTTCACTTTAGACCAGTTAGACATGTTAGACATCTATGGAACATTTCATTCAACAAACACAGAATTTTAATTCTTCTCACTAACACATGAAACATTCTCCAGGAAATAGCACATGGTCACAAATCAAGACTCAACAAATTTTTTAAAAAATGAAATCATTTCAAGTATCTTTTCAGACTACAATGGGTTAAAGTTAAAAATCAGTACCAAGTGAAATTTTGGAAATGTCACAGATACGTGCATATTAAACAAGATGTCCTTTAACAACCTATTGGTTTTTTTTTTTTTTCCTTTTTGTCTTTTTTCGTGTCCGGCAACGGGATCGCAACCCTCAGTGCTGCGCCCGCACCTCGCTCAGCCAGTGAGCGGGAACCGGTCTGTATGTGGGATCCGAACCCTTGACGGGAGCGCTGCTGCGCTCCCAAGCGGCACACTGTAGCAGTGCGCCACCGGGCTGGCCCTAACAACCTATTGTTAAAAGAAGAAATTAACCAGGAAATCAATAAATTTATTGAAATTAATGAAAATTAAGGTACATCATACCAAAACACATACAATATTATAAAAGCATTAATGAGAGGGAAGTTCATTGCAATTAATTCTTACATCAAAGAATAGAAACACTTCAAATAAGTAAGCAAAGATTACACCTCAGAGAAATTGAAAAAAAAGTAGAAAACAATGCCAAACTTAGTAGGTGGGAGGAAATACTTAAGATCGGAGCAGAACTATACGAAATAAAGGAAAAAAAAAAGAAGATACAAAGAGCAACAACAACACAAAGTTGTTTTCTTTAGAAGATAAACGAAACAGACAAACCATCAGCTAGACTAAAAAAAATAAAGAGAGAAAACCCAAATTAAAAAAAATGAAAAATAAAAATGAGACATTAAATCTGATACCACAGAAATACAAAGAAACATAAGAGACTATCATGAACAACTATATGCCAACACATTTAAAAACCTGGAGCAAATGGACAAATTTCTGGACACATACAATCTACCAAGACTGAACCAAGAAGAAATAGTAAACCTAAACAGATCAATAAAAGCAATGAGATTGAAGCATTAATCAGCCATCTCCCAATAAAGATACACATGGTACCAGATGGCTTAATTGCTAAATTCTGCCAAATCTTTAAAGAGGAATTAATAGCAAATATTTTCAAACAATTCCAAAAATATGAAACAGAGGCCATCATCTCAAACTCATTCCATGAAGATAGCATCACCCTCATACCAAAATGAGACAAAGATACAAAAAAAGAGAAAACTACAGGGCAATATCCTTGATGAACATAGACCCCAAAATCCTCAACAAAATATTAACAGACAGAATACAGTAACACATCAAAAAAGTTTTAAAAATTATACATCATGATCAAGTTGGATTCATCCCAAAGATGCAAGAATGTTTTAACATATTCAAATCAATAAATGTGATACACCACATAAACAAAATCAAGGGACAAAAACTAAATGATTATATCGATACACACAGAAAAAGCATTTGACAAAATCCAACATTCCTTCATGATAAAGACTCTCAACAAATTAGATGTAAGAGGAAAATATCTCAACACAATAAAATGCATATATAAAAAACCCACCACCAACATTATCCTGAATGGGGAAAGGCTGAAAGCTTTTCTTTAAGAACAGGTATAAGAAAAGGTTGTCCAATCTCACCACTCCTATTTAGCATAGTATTGGAAGTACTAGCCAGAGCAATAAGGGGCATGTTGTTTAATTTCTTTGTATTTGTAGCATTTCCATATCAGAAAAGGTGAAGTCAAATTTTCCCTGATTGCACGTGATGGAATCCTATATATAGAAAAGCCTAAAGACACAATCAAAAAACTCTTAGAGCTGACATACAAATTCAATAAAGTTGCAGGATGAAAAATCTATATAGAAAAATCAGTAGTATTTTTACACACAAAAAAAGATCAAGCAGAAAAAGAAATCAAGAAGGAAGCACATTTATAGTAGCTACCAAAAAAATAAAATACCTAAGGTGAAAGATCTCTACAATGAGAACTGCAAAAAACTGTTGTAAGTAATTAAAGAGGACACAAAAAATGGGAAGATATTCCACATTCATGAATTGGGAGAATTAATATAATGAAAATATCCATACTACCCAAAGTGATGTAAAGATTCAATGCAATCCCCAACAGAATATGAACAACATTCTTCACTGAAATAGAAGTAAGTCAAAAAGAAAAAACAATCCTAACATTTGTATGGAAAAATCCAAAGACCCTAAACAACCAAAGCAATCTTGAGCATAAAAATGAAGCCAGAGGCATTACACTACCTGACTTCAAATTATTCTACAAAGCTATATAACCAAAACAGCATGGCACTAGCATAAGAACAGACACATAGACAAGTAAAACAGAATGGAGAAACCAGAAATCAATCCAAGTACTTACATCCAAATGCTCTTTGACAGAGTCACCAAGAAAATACACCGGGAAAAGGACAGCTTCTTCAATAAATAGTACTGGAAAAACTGGATATACATATGTGGAAGAATTAAATGAAACCTGTACTTCTCTCCATATACCAATATCAACTAAAAATGAATTAAAAACTTAAGTATAAGACCTGAAACTATACAACTCCTAGAAGAAAACATAGGGGGAAACACTTCAGGATGTAAGACTGGACAAAGACTTCATGAATAAGATCCCCAAAACACAAGCAACAAAAGAAAAAGTAAACAAATGGGATGATGTCAACCTAAAAAACTTTCTGCACAACAAAGGAAACAATCAGCAGACTGAAAAGACAACCTACAGAATGACAGAAAATATTTGCAAACTATAAATCTGACAAGGGATTAATATCCAGAATACACAAGGAACTCCAACAAATTGACATTAAAAAAATAATCTGATTAAAAAATGGGCAATGGAGCTGAATAGACATTTCTCAAAAGAGGACATACGAATAACAAACAGGTACATGAACAAATGCTCAACATTACTAATCATCAGGGAAATGCAAATCAAAACCACATTGAGATATCATCTTGGCCCAGTTGGACTGGCTATTATCAAAAGGCAGAAAATAACAAAATCTGGCAAAAATTTGGAGAAAGGGGAACCGTTTTGCACTGCTAGAGGAACTGTAAATTACTACAGTAATGGCCATTATAGAAAACAGTTATGGAGGTTTCTCAAACAACTACAAATACATCTGCCATACAATCCAGCAATCCCACTACTGGTATATACCCAAAAGAATAGAAGTCATCATATTGAAGGGATACCTGCACTCCCATGATTTATTGCAGCTCTTTGTACAATAGTCACATATGCACACAACCTAAATGTCCACTGACAGATGACTGGTTATAGAAAATGTGGTATATATACACAATAAAATACTACTCAGCCAGAAAAAAAGAATGATCTTCTTCCATTTACAGCAGGATGAATGAGCTTGGAGAACATTATGTTAAGTGAAAGAAGCCAGGAACAGAAAGAGAAATATCACATGTCTTCACTCGTAAGTGGGAGCTAAAATGAAAGACAAAGAATGAAAGAAAGAAAGAAGGAAGGAAGAAAGAATAATCACAATAATACATTGAACTTTCAGAAGGAGAAATCATAGCTGTGGTTACTAGAGATGGAAAAGGGGGAGAGAAAAGGGGGTTGTCAAGAAATTGATTAATGGACACAAAGAACAATTGTGTTTTGTGATGATGAATATCTAATTATCCTGATTTGAGCATCATAAATTGTACATAGGTATTGATATTCAACTCTGTACTCCACAAATATGTATAATCAATTGTTTCAGTAAAAAAAGTATACTAATTTTTCTCCTTGAGAAACATAAATGAAAATTATGCTCACTTTCGAGCTACACAAATTAATTTTCATATAGATTAAGTAGTATTTCCATGAAGTCATACATCTAGTCATTACTAAAACTCAAGCAAAAGGATCCAATATTGTTACATTTATAAACACATAACACACTTACACATGCACACATATACATATTATGCACCTAGAAAAGATATTTGCCAAGATATTCTTATTTTATGTCATGATTTTATTTACTGAGATAATTTTATTTCATGAGATAATTAGGGTTATTTTAAAATATTAAATATTTAAAATATAGATATTTTAAAATATCTACTTTTTTAATAACAAACATTATTTTAGACCAAGGAAATTATTTTTGTGTAATTTTAATTCACTTAGAATAGCCAAGAAATCCCAATCTACCATTACTGAGATTCAGCAATTGCTTACATTTTACCCAGTTTGCGATATTCTATGTGTATGTATATCTTTTATCTCTTTCTCTGTATCTCTCATTCTCTCTGCCTCTTTCTCTTTCTCAGATTGAAAAATGTCCTTCAGCACTTATTATAATGCAATTCTACAGGCAATGAATTCTCTCAACTTTTATTTGACATTTATTTTTGAAGGACATTTTTGCTGGATATAGAATTCTGGCTTGACAGAATTTATTAGAATTTTGAAGATGCCATTCCATTTTCATCTGACCTGAAGGGTTTCTTTTCCTTCTTCTTTTTTATTTTTATTGGAACATAGTTCATTGTGAATATCTGTGGGGTACAGCATTGAATATCAATGCCTGTGTGCAATATGTGATGTTCAAATCAGGGTGACTAGTGCATTCAACATTATAAAATATAATTGATTTTCATGTTCCTTTAATTAAATGAAATTTAATTTCATTAATTTTTTTCCCAATTCCTTTCTCCCTTTCCCACCTCATTTCTGTCCTCTTCCTGTGAAAGCACAACATACTTTTGTGATTGTTGTATCTTTATTTTTTAATTGATTAATTAATTAATTATATTTTTTAACTCCCACTCATAGATGAGGGCATGCAGTATTTCTCTTTGTGTACCTGGCTCATTTCACTTAACATAATTTTCTTCTAAGTTCATCTATGTCACTGTGACTGGCAGTATTCATTCTTTTTTATGGCAGAGTATTCCATTGTGTAAATATACCACATTTTCCTTATCCAGTCATCTGACAAAGGACATTTAGGTTGGTTCAAACTCTTGGCTATTGTACACAGAGCTGCAAAAAACATGAGAGTGCAGGTACACCTTCAAGATGATGATTTCCATTGCTTTGGGTATACACTGAGCAATGGAATTGCGGGATCATATGGCAATTCTGTCTGTAGTTGTTTGAGGAAACTCGATACTATTTTCCATAATGGCTGCACCAATTTACAGTCTCACCAACAGTGTAGAAGGCTTCCCCTTTCTCCACATCCTCACCAGCATTTGTCATTTTGTCTTTTTGATAATAGCCAGTTGAACTGGGGTGAGATGATATCTCAATGTGGTTCTGATTTGTGTTTCCATGATGCAGAAGGATGTTAAGCATTTTTTCATGTGTTTGTAGGGCATTCATATATCTTTCTTTTAGAAATTCCTATTCAGCTCCTTTGCTCATTTTTTAATTGGATTATTTTATTTTATTTTCTGTTAAGTTTTTGGAATTCCCTGTATGTTCTGGATATTACTCCTTTGTCAGATGCATAGTTTTCGAATATTTCTCTCACTCTGCTAGTTGTATTTCACTCTGTTAATTGCTGCTTTTGCTATGCAGAAGCTTTTTAGTTTGAAATAATCCCATTTGTTTATTTTTTCTTTTGTTGAATATGTTTTTGGGTCAAATTCATAAAGTCTTTGCCAAGTTCTACTTTCTGATGTGCTTTCCCAGTGTTTTCTTGTAGGACTTTTATAGTTTCAGGATGTGTGTTTACGCCTTAATCCATTTTGAGTTCATTTTGGTATATGGGGAGAGGAAGGGGTACAGTTTCATTCTTCTACATATGTATGTCCAGTTTTCCCAGTACTGCTTATCAAAGAGTCAGTTTGTTCCCCAATGTATGTTTTTGGTGCCTTTTTTGAAAATCAGTTGGCTGTAAGTTTGTAGGTTGATTTCTGAGTTCTCTATGCTGTCCCATTACCCTTAGAGTCTGTTTTTATGCCAGTACCATGCTGTTTTGGTTACTATAACCTTGCAGTATAATTGAAGTCAGGTAATGTTATACCTCCAGCTTTATCTTTTTTTTTTTTTTCTCTTTATTTCTTTGGCTATTTGAAGTCTTTTATTGTTCCCTATGAATGTTAAAATTGTTTATTCTATTCCTGTGAAGAAATATATTGATATTTTGATGGGGATTGCATTGAATATGTAGATCACTTTGGGTAGTGTGGACATTTTCACAATGTTAACTGTTCCAATGCAAGAGCATAGAATATTTTTTCATCTTTTTGTGTCCTCTTTAATTTCTTTCAACAGTAATTTGTAGTTCTCATTGTAGTGATCTTTTGCCTCCTCCATTAACTTCATTCCTAGTTGTTATTTTGTTTGTTTGTTTGTTTTTTGTATTGTAAATAGGCTAGCTTCTTGATTTCTTGTTCTGCTGGTTCTTTGTTGGAGTATAGAAATGCTACTGATTTTTGCATGTTGATTTTGTATCCTGAAACTTTACTGAAATTGTTTATCAACTGTGAGAGTTATTTTTCATTAATTTTTTTCCTGAGAGTTTTTAGACTTTTCTGTGTGTAGGATCATGTTATCTGCAAACAGGGATGATTTGGCTTTGTCTTTTCTGACCTGGATGTCCTTTATTTCTTTCACTTGCTTGATTGCTCTGGCTAGTACTTCAAATATTATATTAAATAGGAGTGGTGAGAGTGGGCATTCTTGTCTTGTTCTTGTTCTTGAGGGAAAGGATTTCAACTTTTCCCATTTCAGGATGTTATTGGCAGTGGGTTTGTCATGTATGGCATTTATTTTATCGAGATACATTTCTTCTATAACTAATTTGCTGAGAGTCTTTATCATGAGATGTTGAATTTTGTCAAATGCTTTTTCTGCATGTATTGATATAATCATATAGTTTTGTACTTGATTTTGCTGATGTAGTGTATTACATTTGTTTACTTACATATGTTAAACCATCCTTGCATCCCTGGGAAGAATCCCACTTTACTGTGGTGTATAATTTTTTGATGTGTTACTGTATTCTAATCCCGAATTTTTTATTGAGAATATTTACACCTATGTTCATCAAAGATATTGACCTACAGTTTTTATTTTTTTTGTTGTATCTTTGGTTTTGGTATCATGGTGATGCTGGCCTCCTAGAATGAGTTTGGGAGAACGGTCTCTCTTTCAATTCATTGGAATAATTTGATGAGAGTTGGTATTCATTCTTCTTTAAAGGTTTGGTAGAATTCAGTAGTAAGGTCATCTGGTCCTGGACTTTTGTTTGTTAGGAGACAGTTGATTACTGCTTCAGTCTTTTTGCTTATTATTGATCTGTTCAGCTTATCTGTGTCTTTGGTTCAGTCTTAATATTTAGTGTGTGTCCAGGAATTTGTCCATTTCCTCCAAGTTTTCAATTTTGTTGGTATATAGTTTTATATATAATATAAAAACTAAGTGGCTGTATATAATGTCATTGCAATAAGTATTTTATATTCTGAGTTTTAAAAAAAATATAATCTCATTATTTTAAGCTTTTTTTCAGTTTAATTATGTGTCTAATTTTGTTCCTGCTTCATATTTACTGAGTCTCTTGTATCTGTAAGTGTTGGTGTTTTACAAAATTTGAGGAAATTTCAACCTTTATATATACCTAAATGTAATTTTGGTTCCATTATCTTTCTCCTCTCTATGCAACTGCAATTATTAGTGTCCCACTTACCAATTCTCTGTTTAATTTAAATATCTGTCCCTACATATATATTTTTTAGATTGGATAATTTCTATTGACTAGATGTGTGTGTGTGTGTGTGTGTGCGTGTGTGTGTGTGTGTGTGTGCAGTCTCCAATACAATATTAAGACTATTGAGTGGCATTTTCATTTCAGATTTGGTTGTTTTCAGTTCTACGATATTGATTTAGCTCTTAAAATACATACATGGTTTCTTTTCATCTGCTGCTATTCCCTGTTCATGCAGTTATAATCCATAGTTTTCTTCTTAAATTTGTGAACATATTCATCATAACCACTTATAAATTTCTACCTACTAATACAAATATGTGGGTCATCTTATGGTTTGTTTCTCTTGAATGATTTTTCTTGAGACCATGAGTCATATTTTCTGCTTATTTGCATGTGTATTAATTTCTGATGGTGTGTTGTGTATTATGGATGATACTAAAGATTATGCCATCTTTTCTTAAAAGGTTTTCAGTTTTGTTCATTGGTAAACTATAATATTGACAAAAACTCTTGGCCCTGGTAAGTTTTTTTATTATTATTTTATTATTATTTTTTTTTATTAGAGCAGATGTGTTTCAGTTTGACTTAGTTCTTCTTCTTTTTTTTTTTTTGTCTTTTTTCGTGTCCGGCAATGGATCGCAACCCTCAGTGTCGCGCCTGTACCGGACCGGGACAGGGACCGGCAACGGGATCGCAACCCTCGGTGTTGGGCCCGCACCTCACTCAGCCAGTGAGCGGGAACCGGTCTGCATGTGGGATCCGAACCCTCGGCGGGAGTGCCACCGCACTCCCAAGCGGCGCACTGTAGCAGTGCGCCACCAGGCCGGCCAGTTTAACTTAGTTCTAAACCATGTCTCTGCCTCTAGTTCAGGGTTAAACAAATTATTGCCCAAAGCCCACGCCTGGCCTGCTGCCTGTTTTCTTGAATACAGTTTTATTAGAACACAGCCATACTCTTTTGTTTACGTATTGTCAATGGTTGCTTTCACACTATATGGCAGAGCTGAGTAGTTGTGTTAGAGATTGTATGTCTCACTAAGCTTAAAATATTTACTATCTATCCCTCTACAGGAAAAGTTTTCCAGGCCCTGTTCTGAGGCATGGTTTTTACTCTTTAGTCATAGCCTTTAAAACACTGCATTTGCCTGGGATGCACAAAGATGTCTTTCCATTATGGCAGGGTCAGAACTTCAATATCTGAAGGGTCATTTTAAAAATCTTTGTGTATCTGTGTGCAGGTGAGAGTGTAAATAGTCTCTTTATGCTTCTTTTCCCCATTTTTATCATATTTTTGGTAATTTTATCTAACATTTATAGTTTTTTTAAATATATTTTAGTGACAGTACCTCTTTATTTTTTATATATATTGCAAATGCTTTCTTCCAGTTTGTTTTTTGCCTTTGATTATTATTGCCAGGCAGAAGACGTCTTTAAATGTAGTAAAATACATTCACCATTTCTTTTGCTTCAAGTGTTCTCAACCTCAGTACTATGACTCTTTGGAGCCAAATTTTGCTGTTGTTTTCTAAGGGACTGGCCTGTGCATTGTAGAATGCAAGTCACATTCTTGAGCTCTACGTACATGTTGCTAATAGCACACACACACCCATTACCCAATTATGGACAAAAATATCCACAGGAATTTCCAAACGTCCCGTGTGCAACAAAATAACCCCTGATTGAAAACCACTGTTTCGTTTCATTTGAGTTTTAAATTATAAGTAGAAAGGCTTTTCCTATGTCCATGTTGAGGTGGAATTCGGCCATGTTTTCTTCTAATATTCAAAAGATTTTATTAATTTATTTATCTATTCAGTAATTTTTACTTTTACATATTAAATCCATTCGGAGATTTTTATTGTGTATGCTATGATATATAAATAGATATATATTTTTCCATATATTTGCATAGATGTCCCAGCATCATTTATTAAAATGTCCACCTTTGCTCTAATAATTTGAGATAAGAGATGCAATATGCTAACTTTTGTATATAATTAGATTTAATTCTGGACTTTCTAATCTGCTCTAATTTTTTTCTGGCTAAATTCTGTATAGAGTTTATAGTATATTTAGTACTCGATAGGGCTAGTATTTCATTGCATCTCTTCTTTTTCTATGTTACTCTACATATTTGTTTATATTTTTCTTTCACAATGAATTTATGGTTAACTTCATAAAAATATTGTTTGTATTCCTTTTGAGAATTTGAAAAGCAACTGTCATGTTTGTGATGTCTATGAGCAATTTATCCAAACAGAAAAAAAGTGTATTTCTATTTAATTATATCTGATTTTGTGTCTTTCAGAAACATTTGAAATTTTCCTTATATAGTTTTTGCAACTACCTAAGTTCATTCTATAAATATTTTTCTTCTTAGTTGCTATTGTAAATTGAATTTCCAAAATCATTTCCTCTAACTTCCCACTTTTTGTGTGTACAGTCTTTTTATTATGAAAAGTAATATTGTATCCTGATACCTTACTGATTTATCTGATTGTTTGACATACTATTATTGTTTTATATTTTGCAGGTATATTGTTTTATTATCAAAAAATAGACTTAATTTCACTGTTTTTGTTCCAATTTCTGTTCTGATTTCCCATGATTCTGTACATTGGTTAATGTCACTGGCTCAATTCTAGTAGTAGTAGAAATAATGGGCACCCTTAACTGAGTTCTGAACTTTTGGATAGCCTTTAGTGTATCTTTCCTTAATAGGGGGTTACTTTCTTGATTTCTTCTTAGGCTATTTCATTCTTGGCCTATAGAAAGGCTATTGATTTCTGTGTGTTGATTTTGTATCCTACCACTACACTGAATTAATTTATTCAAGTAATGTGGAGTCTATTCATATGATCATATCATGTACAAATAGGGATAGTTTGATTTTCTTCTTTTCTATTTGAACACCCTTTATTACTTTCTCTTGTCTTAACTTACTGTACTGGCTAGAACTTCTAGCAGTATGCTGAGTAAGAGTGGGGAAATGGACATCCTTGTCTTGTTCCAGGGCAGGATGATGTTCATTGTGGGTTTGTCATATATGGCCTTAATTGTGTTGAGATAAATTCCTTCTATACCTAATTTGTCAAATGCTTTTATCATAAAGTGGTGTTCGGTTTTATCAAATGCTTTTTCTGCACCTATTGAAATGACTATATGTGTTTTTTTTTCCTTCATTCTGTTGATGTGATGTACCATGTTTATTGGTTTTCATGTGTTGAACCATTCTTACATTCCTGAGATGAATCCCAGTTGATCATGATGAATTATATTCTTAATGTGTTGTTGGATTTTGTTTTCTAGTATTTTATTAAGGATCTTCACATCTGTATTCATTAGGGATATTGATCTGTAGTTTTCTTTTTTTGTTGTATCTTTTTCTGATTTTGATATGAGGTTAATGTTGGCATCATAGAATTAGTTTGGGGTGTTCCTTCCTATCCAATTTTTTGGAAGAGTTTGAAAAGAATTGGTATTAGTTCTTCTTTAAATATTCGGTAGAATTTGGCCATGAACCCTCTAGTCCTGTAGTTTTCTTTGTTGGGAGACTTTTTATCTTATTATTTATTATTGGTATATTTAGGTTTTCTAGTTCTTCATGATTCAACTTTGGTAAGTTGTATGTGTCGAGGAATTTATCCATTTCTTCCAGATTTTCTGGTTTGTTTCCACATGGTTATTCATTGTTGTCTCTTATGGTCCTTTGTATTTCTGTAGTATCAATCATAATGTTTCCTTTCTCATTTCTGATTTTATTTGAGTATTCTCTTCTTTTTTCTTTGTTAGTCTAGCTAAAGGTTTACCAATGTTGTTTATCTTTTCCGAAAATCAACTCTTTGTTTCATCAATCTGTTGTGTTATTATTTTTTAAATCTCAAATTCATTTATTTCTGCTCTGATCTTTGTTATTTCTCTCCTTCTACTGATTTTGGCCTGGTGTGCTCTTATATAATTAGTCCATTGAGGAGTAATGTTAGATTGTTTATTTGAAGTCTTTTTTTTTCATTTTTGATGTAAGCATTTATTGCTTTAAACTTTCCTCTTTGAACTGCTTTTGCTATACTCTATAGGTTCTGGCATGCTGTGTTTTCATTTTCATTTGTCTCTAGGAAGATTCTAATTTCCATTTTGATTTCTTCTTTAACCCATTCATTGTTCAGGAGTATGTCACTTAATTTCCATGTATCTGTGCAATTTCTAGTGTCCTTTTGTTGTTGATTACTAGTTTTATTCCGTTGTAGTTGGACAAAGTAGTCAATATGATTTCAAGTTTTTGAAATTTTCTGAGACTTGTTTTGGGACTTAATATACAGTCTATTCTAGAGAATATATCATGTACTGCTGAGAACAATATGTATTCTGCATCTGTTGGATGAAATGTTCTATATATGTCCATTAAGTCAAATAGGTCTAGAGTAGAAATTAATTCTGATGTTTCCTGGTTAATTTTCTGTCTGGATGATCTGCCTTTTGCTGAAAGTGGGGTGTTAAAATCCCCAACTATTATTGTGTTGGAGTCTATTTCTCCCATAAGGTCCAATAGTAATTGCTTTATATAAATGGGTGCTTCAAAGTTGGTGCACATATTATTAGAACTGTTATATCCTTTTGTTGAATTGATCCCTTTATCATTATATGATGACTTTCCTTGTCTTTTTGTACTTTCCTTGACTTGAAGTCAAGTGGTGTGAGCGTAGATACTTCTGCTCCTTTTTGGTTTCCATGTGCATGAAATATCTTTTTATCCCTTCACTTTCAGAGGGTGTGTGTATTTATAGATGAAATTTATTTTTCACTATTTATTTTTCCTATATCTCATAAATTTTTGTGTTGTAGTTTCCATGAACCTTACAATAAAGATGTTATAGTTATAACAACTTATTTTGGATTAACAACAACTAAACTTTGATATCTAAGAAAAAAGAAAAAAACCAAAGCCAACTCTATGCTTTGGCATCATCCCCTCCCCCAATTTTAGATATTTTGTTGTTTCAAGTTACATCTTTTAATATTTCCTATCTCTTATCTGGTTGTTATATATGTTACTGTTCTGTTAGGCTTGTCCTTTAGTCTTCATACCAAGAGTATAAGCAGTTTATTCACAACCCTTACAATGTTAGAGTACTCTGAGGTTGTCTGTGAACTTACTTTACTAATGAGCTATGTATCTTCAAATGTTTTCTTGCTACTCCTTAGTGTCATCTCATTCATACTGAAGAACTCACATTAGAATTTCTTGTAAGGCAGGTCTAGTGTTGATGAATTACCTTAGCTTTTGTTTGGGAAAGATTTGATTTCTTCTTTGTATTTGAAGGTTAGTTTTGATGGATACAGAATTCTTGGCTTACAGTTTTATTCCTTCAACACCTTGAATGCATCATCATAATCTCTTCAGGCTTATAGGTTTTTTTTTTTTTTTTTTTTTACCAGGAAATCCACTGAGAAACATATTGGGACTTCATTGACTATTGTGTGTTTCTTTTCTCTGCTGCTTTCAGCATTCTCTCCTTGTCTTTGGTTTTGATAATTTGATTACATCATGTTTTGGGGTGTTCCTCCTTGGAATGAATTTGATTGACAGCCTCTGAGCTTCTTGTATCTGGATGCCTTCATCTTTCTCCATACTTGGGAAATTTTCAGCCATTATGCTATTGAATATATTTTCTATGTGTTTTCCTTTTTCCTCTTCTTTGGGTATGACAATTATGTATAAGTTATTTCTCTTGACAGAGTTCCATTTTTTATGTATTTATGTCTCATTTTTTCTTATTCTTTTTTTCTCTTTGGTCCTCTGATTTGTCAATTTAGTATATTCTATTTTCAAGCTCACTGATTTATTTCCTCTTCTTGATTAAGTCTGATGTTGGAGCTTTCTATCAAGTTTTTCAGTTCAGATAATGTATTCTTTATTTCTAAAGTTTCTTTGTTGTTGTTGTTGTTGTTTTTGTTTTTGTTGTTGTTGTTTTCAATTCATTCATTTTCTTTGTCAAGTTTCTTATTCTGCTCCTGGAATGCTTTTCAGATATCATTGAATTTTCAATCTGTATTTTCTTTGACTGAACATCCTTAAAATGGTTATTCTGGATTCTCTGTCAGATATTTCATAAATCTGTTGTTTTTCTGGGTCTATTGCTATTACTTGGTTTGTTTCCTTTGATGGTGTCATAGTTATCTGTTTTTCTCAATCTGTGAGTCTTCATACTGATGCCTGAGCATTTGAAGAGGCTGCTACATCTTCTAGGATTTATAGGTGTTATTTCATGGTGTTAGACCTTTGCTGGTTAACATCAGAGCTTTGTCTCTGATCTATGTTTTGTTTGTTTGTTGTTTGCTTCAGTTCTGTGGTGAACTTTTAGCTACCACTGCTACTTAAACTCTGCACTGGAATTTATTTGTTGTATATTGGTTAATTCCAAAATTGGGGGAACTTCCTGTTGGGACCAGCACTTAAGCCCCGTGATTGAGCTAAATTGCTGTTTTGCTGCTGATTCTCTGGAAAAAGTTTTTGTGTGGATTAAATTTTAATTGTTGGTCCTTTAATCACTTCTGGATCTTCTGAGGTTACAGATACCTGGGCTTTGTGGAAATTCTGGCTTGGGACTGAGTCTTTCCAGCAAACTGTGCCTCCCTGCAGTTCTATTACCCTGCCAAGTCTCCATCAAGTGGACTTGTGCCAATCGGAAGGCAGATCAGCTGCCCACATTGCACCCCAATCTTCCTCCAACAGTCCCGCCTCCTCACCCAACTGCAAATGCTTCCCATGGGGGAGGCCATTCATGATTTCCTCATGATTTCTCACCATCCTCTGAGTGGTTCCTTTCTTCACATGGCTGCAGTCCCTCATTCCAGTGTGGATCTCAGGAACATTGTCAGTGGTCTTACTGGCTGAGGGGCTGGTATAGTGATCTCCAAGTCCTGTTTTTCCTTTGAAGACTCCAAGCAACTTCACTCGAAGGGCTTAGCTGCCCCTGCTGGCTCCTGCTCCATGTGCTGCAGCAGCTTCCTGCCCCCACTAGGCCAATTCCGAAGTGGCTGGGGTTCAATATGGTCAGAGAAGGTCCTTATCCCTCTTTCTGTGGTTTCTTTCACCTTCACAAACTGCACAGGTCTCTCCTCCTCTTCGGCCAAGCTTCAGCAGTCTCAGGTTGGCAGTCTTTACTTTTTAATAGTTGTAAATTGATCAGTTGTGGGGAAGATTGACCCTGGGGAATGTCTATTCCACCATCTTAATAATATTCTATATTTTAAAATATTGTTTTTTCTCAATTGTTTTGTTTTTCTTCTTCAGGAATCCAAATATGATGCATGCTGGATCTTTCTTTCTACCTTTTACTTTAACCATTTTTTCTCAGATTATTTTTATTTTTATTGGCTTAATTATTTTTCTGCTTTTCTTTAAATTCCCTTAAGTTTCATTTGACTCTACTCTTTTCTGAGCATCTTCTAAAGTAGTCTTCATTTGTGATTTCTCATTTGTTTTTTGAATTCAATTATTTCTTGTTTTATTTCTTCATGACTTTTTGGCAGTTTCTAATTTTAGGTTTTGAATATATGACTTACAAAATTTTTCTTTATTATTATTATGTTTATCTCAAATGTTTATTTCAGGATGGTTAATTCAGTCTTCAGGTTTGTGTTAGAATTTGATTTTTCTTTTTTTTTTTTTTTTTTAAAAGATGACCGGTAAGGGGATCTTAACCCTCGACTTGGTGTTGTCAGCACCACGCTCAGCCAGTGAGCAAACCGGCCATCCCTATATGGGATCCGAACCCGTGGCCTTGGTGTTATCAGCACCGCACTCTACCAAGTGAGCCACAGGCTGGCCCAGAATTTGATTTTTCTTAGTGTTTAGATTTTATTGGAAGAGGGATGGATTTTCAATAGATTAAGTATTTGGATTCTTCTTTTTTATTTTCCTCTAAGAGTAGCTTTGATTACATGAAGAATGTTTATGTCTGTATTTTTGTGGACAAGATTCTCAGTCTGTGGAGCCTTATGAGATTTCTAATAATACAGCACTCTATAAATTTACAGTAATAAAGTATAATTTATTTAATGACCATGGTGGAGGAAGTGGTTATGTGTCCTCTTATTTTGGGGGTTTCTTTCTTGTTCTGAAGGATGTTAAAATGTTTCTTCTTTCTTTTTTATCTTATTATGACTGCATCTCAAAGGTAACCACTCATTTTCTTTTCACCTTTTTCTTTCCCAGAATGATATAATAATATCTTTCTTAAATGTCACCTCAAGTCTCATGCACATTTATGTTCCTTCCCTATAGTCAGTGCTCAGATCTACTGAGAATCATCATGAGTGTTTTGTCACATAGGGTGAAACTTTTTTTAAGTGGATGATTTTAGATCCTTTTAGTTCTTTCTTTCCACCTTTTCTCTTCTCTGCAAAGGCATTCTTCCACCTACCCTCCATTCTCATATTACACAAGGAAAGCTTATGCCAAAAGTTCAATAGGATACTCTGCTAAAGCTGCTCTGGTATTCTTTGTTTTCTAGTTATGCTAAAAGTGTGGAATTTGTATTGTTGGCTCTTTTCTTTTTATTAGTTTATGGAGAATTTGTGTGAATATTTGAATTTAAACAGCCACTATACCAAAACTTCCCAGATGTCCAACTAAAACAAAACATTTTTAAAAATTTAAGTTTTAAAACAACTGAGTCTTGATCTCAAGTCCAGTTTGCTTTCTATTGAAGCACTTAGAACAACACACCATATCTTTTTGTGGTTAAATAATCTTCTTTATAAATCCTTTGAAGACATGATAAAAGAAAGTAGAAAGTTAAATAAGGTGTTGGTAATGAGAGTGTAAAAGTCTTTAGAAAAGTGCTTTCAAACTATATGCGGTAAGGTAACAAATTATTTTTTCCCAATATTAGTAGGCTGATATTTTTGTTAAAAAATGATAAAAATAAATCATGAGAAACATGAATGAAAGGAAAAATAACCATACAAAATACAAACCAATTTTTAAAATTATTATTCCATTTAACAGACACAAAATCACTCTCAAATTGCTACAGTTCATAAGTATTTATTCTCAATTCTGTATTTATGTCATCACTGACCAATATTTTTTTTTTTTTCATATAGGTCTATGGATTACACTTTGAGTTAAATTGCCTTATGGTAATTTCAGTAAAATTTGATTTCCCATTTCAGAGACAGACATACATTCAAAGAAATGAAAGCACTTACTGTGATCAACTCTGCAATCAGCTTAAATACCAATTTCCATTGTATTGTGGGATTCTAAATACTTGTATTTTATATTTTGTATTACTTTTTATCCCATCCATTTCCATATAGGTACTGAGCATTTTTAAACATGCCTGCAGAAATGTTAGTATTAATTAGAAATATTATTCTGCACCAAAATAGAACACAGGAAAGCCATGTGTGAAATTGAAAAATAAATTTTTTTTTTTTTCCTTTTTTTGTCTTTTTGTCATGACCGGCAACGGATCGCAACCCTCAGTGTCGCGCCTGTACCGGACCAGGACCGGCAACGGGATCGCAACCCTCGGTGTTGCTCCCGCACCTCACTCAGCCAGTGAGCGGCCGGTCTGTATGTGGGATCCGAACCCTCGGCGGGAGCGCCGCCACGCTTCACAAGCGGCGCACTGTAGCAGTGCGCCACCGGGCTGGTCCCAAAAAATAAATTTTTTGATTGAGAATGAAAAGATGAACAGTCCTTGAACCCACAGTGACAAGGTCTAGTAAGCATAGATATTTTCATTGAACAATTATCTCTAAAAAATTCTAGATGCTTCGAAAACTTAAGGCATTAAATATGTCTTGCACAACACCAGATGGAAAGTTCTATATTTTTATACTGGCTTGTACTTATTGAATCAAATATTTATCTAAATGTCAAGGGCATATAACATTAACAGCTAACCTACTGTATTCTAATGACCAGGATCCCTTCCTTTCTTCCTTATTCCCATAGGACCCTAATTATATTTAGTTATTTTTTTCATTCTTCAAATGGCTGATGTGCTTATGAGAGAGCTGACTTCAGAGAAAGCACACTTTTCTTCTTCCTGTCAGTTTGGTTTATAAATGTTCATATGACTCAAAACTGACCTGGAATGGGTAAAAAGTTGTTACTTGAAAATTTCTAGTATGATTATTCCTGTTCTTATTTAAAAAAAATAAAATAAAAAAGTCAAGTGAAGCTACTAATTCTTTCCTGATAGAAATATTAAGAGTCAAAGTATTCAAATTACTATTGGAGATCATCCTACAAACACTAAAATAAGCCTTGGAATGAAACCACTTTTGGAGGAACATATAAGCAGAGATGAGAAAAAAAACAGATTTTTTTAAATGAAATAGTTGAAATACTGAATCACCTAACAATGAAGACTTCCTACTCCAGGTTTCTTATTTTCGGGCAATATAAGTGAGTCATTGCTTAACCAATTGTGATTTGGGTTTTCTGTTTACTTACCTTCACAACTTAGAGCAGTTTGCCAGGTAGAGTGGCATACATCCAAAGGCATATCCTGCTACATTGATCTATCATTGCTCATATGTCACCCTTTAGATTCAGCAAAAGATTAAATGCTAAGAAGAGCAATAGAATAATAACAGAGATGGTGCTATATCATCTCTGGAAATTGGAAAATTTGCAGTATAAAAATAAAGGGTAAGAAGAAATGGCACATAAGGCATTTCCTGGAGGATTTTTCTGCTTTAACATCTTTTCACGTTAGGTACAACTGCCCAACATAGTACCGGCACAGGGTGATGCAGTCATAGCAGTTAAAAAGCAATCTACACACACACACAAAAATAAACTATAGGAAGAACACAGATAGCAGTTAGAAAGCAATCCACAGAACTCTAACTAGCTAATGGATTAATGACAGTTCTGCTCATAGGCTGGAGGAGTTTGCTAGTCTAAATAAAACCTTCATTTTTGTTATTTAATGTCAATCACTGTTATTTTCTGGGCCTCTCCTAGGTCTCATCATTTCAGCTGCCTCTCTAGATTTGTAGCTATTCCCTTTCTGCATAACAATTACTGCTTCTTCTACTGTTTTGTTTACATTAAGTGAATTTTTATTCTGTGCTCTTCCTTAACTATTCCATCTAATGTACAGTGTCCTCTGTGAGCTCACACATCTACATGTTTCTTGGATTTTAAAATAATTTGTCCCAATTCTATTTCCAGTCAATCTAAGCTGAAACTAATTTTCAGTGTGATCTTGAGCAAGACAATGACCTTATTAGAACATCAATTTCTTTATCAGTAATTTAAAGAAAATAATGTTTCTCTCATAGTTTTCTTCTCACATTTAAATGAGATAATAAATGAGACAATGTTTTTGAAATTATAACACACTTCCCATTTGTCTGTAAGCTCTCACGGCTATTTCAACTGTACTAATGTAAGTCTTTTATCCATTAAGCCAGTGCAAGATGAGGACATATAAGAAAAGCATCTTTGTTTTTTGATCTGAGTTCAGATCTCAACTTACCACTTGTTAGATGTGGATCCTTGGGCAATTTATGGAACTTCTCTCAGACTTAATTACTTAATATGTAAAATGAAGAAAATAAGTATCTAGTTTATGAGATTGTCATAAAAACAAATGAAATAAATTATAAATTACATAGCATGTTAGTGATAAGAGGTAAGTATTCAAAAACTGTTAACTATTATCATTATCACTGTGTTCTGTTTACTATAGTGAAACATTTAAAAGAATTCAATTTTTTTTCTTTTATTTCACTTAGCATAAATTTTTACTTAACTGATCTTAAAATACATTTCTTACTAGATAGATAGCATTTTAATCACATATAGCAAGGATTCCTTAATTTTAATAACTGATAATTTATCTGTGGCTTCTTTTGAATGTTTGATGTAAACATCAAGTTGTTTGAAAATAATAACTATTTAGCTTCTTTCTTTATATGCTTATAACTTTTACCTATTTTCCTGTCATATTGCATTGGCTAAGACACTGGGTATTGAATATAAGCAAGAAGGATGCTTGTAGGCATCCTTGAGTATTTCTGATTTTAAGGAAAATTCTTTAAACTTTTGAGAATTAGGAATAAAATTAGCTATTGTTTCTTGATATATAACATTCAAAAGCTTAAGGAAATCCCTTTATATTTCTATTAACAGTTGTTTTTTACATGAAATCCATACAAAAATAGCTTACTATATAAAAATATCCATTAGTAAGATATTTTAAACCCTACCCCCCATATACACTTAATCATAATATAGATTAAATCAATACATTACATATGTAATCTAATGTCTTTCAGATATACATTCTTTTGAGGGTCATCAATATAAAAATATAAATAATTGTATGATTTGTTAACTGTTTATGAATTACCAGGCATTATAATAACTTTTGGTTCACTGTTATACAAATTTTATAACAGCACTATGAGCTACCTAAATCAAGACAATTTTACTTATAGAACCTGGAGTAGAGAGTGAGTTATATACATTTCCAAGTTTTAAGAATCCTCACAGTAGAGTAGCGATTTATATTCAGATTGAGTGATAGCAATGCTAATCTGTTCAACCATTATTATAATTCTTATTATAATTATTGTGTTATTATGCAATTGCATTATACAACTATTTGTTATATGTCTATGGAATGTAGAGTTTTCAGGCACAAGCCTAGTAGTGCTTTATAAAAGCAAAAACATTTCTCATTCTTAGCAACTATAATATTTTTCTAGCAAACACCTTCATCCCAAATACATAGAAAACAAGCAAAATTCTGTTACTTTTCTGAATTTCATAAATTGTAATAAAAACAGCATTCTTTTTATTCTACTCCACAAATTGGCTCACAACATTATTCTTTGTTACCTCTCACAGCAACACACCATGGAATAGATTTTATCTCACTTTCTCCAAAACCTCTTTTCAAAGTATCTCTTAAAAATTTTTCAGTCTTGCATCACCACCTAGGCAATGAAATTGATTTTTTTCATAATCACCAATTTGGACCACATTGCTAAATTAAGGGTCGGTTCTTAATCCTTGCTTAATTCATAAAGTGTCCACTGTTTTGTTGTTGTTGTTGTTGTTTGTTTATTTGTTTTGTTTTGTTTTCCTTTTGGCACCTCAGATTTCTCATTTTTCCCTTTCTTCACTTAGATTTCAGAAATTCACAGTAACTTAATGGTTTTCTTGCCTCACCAGTCACTTCTCAGTCATTTTATTTATTTTTCCTCTCTTCCTAAACTCTTGAAGTGAAATGTCCCTGGGCTGTTTTTGGTGCTTTACCTTCTCTATCTTCATACATTATTCTTGCTCTTTATGCAGTCCCAGACCTTTAACTACTATACAATATGCCCTTAACTTCAAGATTTATCTGTAGCCCGGTCTGCTCCAGAATATCATACCCACATAGTCAATGCCATGCCAGAGGTGAAGTAATAGTGGTGTATGGTGGTGTTGTAGTGTTTGCAGATAATAAATTATGGCCAACTAAAAAGTGGACCAGCTTTTTATTATCACCATGCTCTGTCAATTTTATGATAGGTCGTTGTTAAATAGTTCTCCAGCACAAAATACCCCACTGGTCTAAATTATAAACCATGGTTTACATACTTATGGATGCTCCCATCACCCCATCCTCGATACATCATGGTATATAGCTGACTACCTATGAGACATCTTCTTGTGGATATTTAATAAACATTGAACACACCATGCCTAAAACTTGACTGATTTTTCCTAAACTTGCTTTAACCTTTAACTTTTCCATTTTATTGAAAGGCAACCAAAGCCCAAAATTTGAGTCATCCAAAATTCTTCTTTTTCTTTCACAACCCTTATTAAATCTAGTAGGAAATTCTGTTATTCTTCTACTGGGATGTGTATTTCTCTATGTGGAGGACAAGAGAAATATTTGTTTTGTTTTGCATTTTTCTCTTCTGGTGTATCTTAAAACAGAAATCTAGGATTCTGTAGATTCCTTTTTTCCCCTCTCACTCAGCATATAATGAATTGGTTACAAAGGCCTGCAGATTTTATCTTCTGTCTTTTTAATATGTACCCTTTTCTTCATCTCCCTGTAACTGTCCTTGCTAAACCCTCATTTGAATCAGGAGGTATACTGCTTTCCCATTTTACTTGTTTTCAATCCATACTCCTGAGTGCTATCAGAGCTCTATTATAAAACACAATACTGTGACTTCCCTGTTCAAAATTCTATGCTGGTTTTCTACTGCTTCCAGAAAGAATATCCTTTTTTGTGTAACGTTTCCACTCACCCATGGTAATAATAATAATAATAATAATAATAATAATAATAATAATAATAATAATAAAAACTAGCAATAATAATAATAAAGGTACTGATAGTAATTACAATGGGCCCTACTTAAATGCTTAGTCAGTATGTACCAGGCATTGCTTTCAATATTTTATATAATATAATGCCTTTACTCTTCTTCCTAAAAAGTTGGTGATATCGTTATCATCTGGCTTTATGGTTGAGGAGAATGAGGAACAAAACGCTAAAGGAGCATGTCCAAGATCATAAAGCAAGAAGGGGGCAGAGCTGACATATAAATCCACGTGGTGAATTTCTCCTGGTTACATCCCTGGAGTCTTTACCTCAGTTCACATCCCCCAGCCACATTCACACTTTGCTCCTGCTATATAGACAAACTAACAGTTGCTAAAGCATTGTGTTATATAGTGGAATAGTATGATTGCTATTTGTCTATCCTTTTTAGTAGACTGTTAGCTTCTTGAGGGTAGAGGATGTGTTTTACATTTCTTTTTGTCCTTCAACTTCAGCGGAATACCTTACACATTATGAATGTTTGATATTGTTATGTTCATGTGCAGTCAGTTCTGCTATAACTGACAATTTAAGCATATCATAAACCTTATGCTTACTTATGTGCAATTTTCTCTTCAGAAAATACTAGGTGAACACAGAAAACAATATCTAAAAGAAGCAATACAAATATACAAAATGCATACATCTCACACTTCTACCAGCTACTTTTATTTACTGTGTTTTATAAGCCACATTCTTCCACATATGTCGTTTAACTATACATTTTAGATAAATCCTATTTCAAATAAATCTCCTTCCACCATTTTGCCATAACTCACAAGCTGAAATCCTTCCAATGTCCATTTTTGCAGACACTTTCAGGTCTTTCTCAGGATAAAGTGTAGTATTTATTGTGGTATTTACGTATTTCCTAAGCATTTAAAATGTGAAACTGTTTTATCATTTTTATTAGGTGCCTATTTATTTTTTATGTGTTACTGATAAAGTTGTTGAGTCTCAGTCATATTTTCCCCATAAGCCCTATAGTTTTTCTTGTGCTAAGTTTACAGAGAATGATAATGTTTCAGAACATACATCATAGCAGAACTGATTGTACTTTCATGGATTAAAGAAAGGCTGAAACTCATTGGATTACTGTTATAGGCTAAACTGTATTCTTTCAAAATCCATATGTTGAAGGCCTAATCCCTAGTACCTCAGAATGTGGCTGTATTTGGAGATATGGCCTTTAAAGAGGTGATTAAGTTAAAATGAGGCCATTCGTGTAGACCTTAAATCAATATGATTGATATCCTTGTAAGCAGAGAAAATTTGGACACACAAAAGAGACACTGAACACAATCACAAGCACAAAAGAAAGACCACATGAGAACACAATAGGAAAACAGCCATTTGCAGGCCAAGGAGAGAGGCCTCAGGAAAAACCAAACCTGCTGACACCTTGATCTTGGACTTCCAGCCTCCAGAACTGTGAGAAAATAAATGTCTACTGTTTAAGTACTGAGTCTGTGGCACTTGGTATAGTAACCCTAGCAGACAGCTACTCTGACTAACTTCCATGTATCCTTCAAGACTGACCTAAGGCCTCTATTCCTTACTTTAAGCCACGAACCCTTAACCTGGGTTGGTGTTTCTCCATCACCCCATCCCTGAGCTCATTAAGTCTCAGAACATATTTTCTTTTAATACTTATCAAACAATGTCATAATAACTTATGCTTTCACTATTCGGGATAGGTAATGAATACTTTAGACCAATATTATCTATTTTTTAACTTTGTGTCAACAACTTCAAATCTGCCATTTGTAACACTGTAGACTCCAAAGAGATTACTGTTAAATAAATCCATATTAAAAATATTGTGGCATAGAATCAAAAGTCAGTTTCAATGCATTTAATGAGGGAAACCAAAAAGTAATATACTTGATGTGACTGTAATGTTAGGATGGCACATATGTGTCACTGTCCATGGTTCAGATGATCATTTATGTTTTATTTGTGGACATGTGACTCCTGCTCTGTCCATGTTTCCCTGCACTTACATGAAAAATCATCCAAGATTTATGGTGTGGATGACAGAAAAAGAAATAGGACTATTAAAAAAAAAGTGGAAGTCTGGTGTTGGGTGATGCTTGGGCATCTGCCATCTATTGGAGGGCAATTTGCACTTATTTCTAAGGAAATTAGCTCATGCTGGATGATAAGACTAACCTTCTACAGAAATTCAATTGCCTTGGCAGACTGTGATCGCGACAATAAAGGGAAGGAGAATTAGTGTTCAGTGCCTAATAATTGAGAGATAAACAAAATTGCAGTACTATAACTGTAGTATTTATATACAGGTGGGGAGGATAATAGCTAATATTAATAATAATATTTAACATTTATTGACAACTTACTTTATGCAAAGTGCTTTTATTTCTTTAACTTAAAGCACTTAAAATTCTTAAAAGAGTCATGAGCCTTAGAAGGTGGGGGCCATTATCATTCTATTTTGTGAATAAGAACATTGTAGCCTGTGATGGGTGATTAACTGGCCTCAGGTAACACAGCTCGTTGGTGACAGTTAAGATGCAAAATCTGTTTCTGTTTGTACTTATTTTCTCCTATGCTCACTGCTCCTATTAGAAAACTCATAAGACCACCTTTTACTTCTTGATCTTTCTCTGATACCCAAAGCTCTTTTCTTTTCTCTTCCCTTTCAGTTTTTCTACCCAGTCCGACGGCTGCTGCTTTCGATACCACTGTACCTCAGTAGGCCATTGTTGTTTCTAAATGTCTGTGAGCTCTACCTTCTGTACAATTCACCTGTCAACTATCATGCACTGCTTTGTCCTTTCTCAGTCAGTTTGTAAGTACTTTGTATTCATATATTTTAACTGCTTTTAGAAATAAATTCCCCTTTGTAGTTTACAGTGAAATTACACATATTTCTGGATTAATGAATTCTAGAATAATTTAATAAAAATAACACTTATTAAGATAACCTCCTAAATGACAGACACTATGCATTTTTTTCTTATGGATTCTTCAATAACTCTTATTGATAGTAGTTTTTGTGGGGTGTGTGTGTAATGAATTATGATGTAAAATGTATTTCTTATGGTGGATCATGGTTAAGAAAGTTTGACACCATTATGACAATAAAATTGCAAACCTGGGTTATGTATTTAATTTTTATCTATCCAAAAGCAAATTTTCCAGAATTTTCTATTCTTATTTTGCCAGTTTGGAGTCTTGAAGATTGGAATAGTTTCTTAAGGCAGGGTTGCTTGAATTATCTAGATAGCACAAACGAAATGTCAGTTGAGCTAGGTTCATTGTCTCTCCCCTGGCCCAACTCCAGGAGTTCGTTGATTTCTCTAATTAAATGAGTTGCAAGTAAATTCCAGGCCTGTGCTGCATGTTAGTCATAGGTGCTGATGCCTGAATCTTAATAAGCTGTTGAGTGTGATCTTGTGCCAGAGAGGCGAGGTGTTAACAGTCTTTCTGGTACTCCCAAGCCATGTAGCAATCTGGGGTTATAATTGCCTCATGCAGGACAAAAGAGATAGGAGGTGGAATGACATTAGATTCAAATAAAACAGCACACTTCAGAAAGTGATTAACTGAATGAATACCAAATTTGTCTTTTTTTTTTCTTTATATAAATCCACGTTAGTGGATGCTATTTTCTTTAGACTTTCTAAATGTAATGTGGAATTTAAGCTCTCAGTTTGATTGGATAGTAGTAGGTATTTAAATTAAAAAGGCAAACATTAAGCATTTTAATTAATTTTTAAAGATTATAAAGGCCATGCTAAGTAAAAAAATGCCATATCATTTTTGTTTGATTTTTTCCCGGTTCAGTTAGAGAAACAAAATAGAAGCATATCAAACTCACAGACACACACACACACACACACACACACACACACACACGTAGGTTTATACATAAATATGCATATTTGTACATATACATACATATATATGTAAAGAATTTCACAGAACATGGTAGTTAGAAAATAATCTAATCTAGTTTCGAAAAAAACTTAGTACCAATTTTGTTCAATCAATGAGAAATTACAAATAAAGAAAATTTTGCGATTTTTTAGAAGACAAAGTTTAACATCTAAATACATTTTTGGAAGAACGTGTTTGAGAGGAAAAAAGAAATTCTGTATTTTTATTTGCAAGTAGTGAAATTTTATGTCTAGTATTTTCTAACTGCTTGTGAGAGTGAAAAAAAAATATGTTCAAAGTTTTGTTAATGCTTTACAAATGGTCATATTTAACCTGAAAAGTCCAATTTAGAAATACAATCTAAGAAATAATACAACTACTTCAAAAATCATATACATAAAATAAAAGTTTCTCATAACAGGCATGAGAGTGAGGAAAGTTGGAACTTAAAATCCAATGAAGTGATTAGTTAAATACTTATAGCATGCTTATAAAATAAAATACCTTGCAAGCATTAAGAATGAAAGTGTATTGTTACTGATATGTAAATGTTTTTATATACATTATGGAATAAAAACAGGTTATAAAACTACATACATGTATATAGATGAGCACTATATAAATAATGTATATATGCACATATATTCATGTATATCATGTTTGCTTTATATTTCTATATTTATGTGCATAATCATAAATAAAAAATATTTCAAAATTTATGCAACAAAACGTTAACGGTGGCTATCTTTAGTAGCAGGACTGTGAATGATTTTATTTGCTTAGCTCCATCTTTTCATGTCTTTAAAATGAATGTTTATTTCTTGTGTAATTAAAAAATAGCTGAATTAAACCCATTTTAATCTTGCTCTATATAAAACCGAAAACAGTAATTTCTTTAACAAGATGAATAGCAAATTGGACAGAATTCATTAAATATTTATTATAATTCTAACATTTACTGGGAACTCCAGAATATAAAAAAGAGAAATACAAGACATTTTACATATTACAATATTACATAAAGCTTCAATGCTCCTTTGCCTAAACACACAAAATGCTTCCTATCACCCAACGGATAAAGTAAAAACATCAGTCTGGCTTTCACATCCTCTAAAAAAACAATACTGAGGGTGACTCTAACAACCACGACCGACAACAAAAACAGCTGGATTTGAATGAGCATCAAATAAGACTTCTAGAAATGATTAATGTAGTTCTTAAAATTAAAAACTATATATAACATATATGTAAAAAATGTCTATTATATAGTTAATTTGATAATAATTTAAGTCAGTTAAAAGTAAATTGTATTAAACTATTGCATTCCTTCTATGTATAGAGCACTGTGCATGTCACCAGAATATATGTGATACATGGCCATGACTTCTAAGAGCTGGCAATCAGATTGGGAAAGGTGAGAGAACTTACTGATATTGAGATAGGATGAGTGGAAGGGGAAGACTTTATTTACACTAATCCCTGCTGGAAAGATTAGGGGATCAAACCTAGGGTTTGCTTACTTGTCACTGCATTTTCTCTTAGGTTGTTTCCTGTAGTTAGTGTCTCCAAGGGTATACATGCTAGGTAAACACATGCACAGCTTTCTGGCTTCTATTAATCCTGTTGAGAAGTAGACTGTCAGTGTGTTATTTCTCACTGTTTGCTTTTAACACCTCTTTTGTGTCTTTCGCGTTCCAAACTCCTGTTATGATTTGTTTAAATATCTCACATTCTAGAAGTTCTCTTTGATGCTCATTCAAGTCCAGCTGTTTTTGTTGGTGATGGCTGTTGTTAGTATCTTTTTGTGTGTGCAATCAGTTCCTTCTTTGATAATTTTAAGCACACTTAAGTTATTGTCAATATGTTATATTATGTGGAATGGTCAGGGGTCTAATATTGCTGTTTATTAGTCTACAAACCTTCAGATATAGAAGCTTCTTTCCCAGAATGTTTTGTAATTTAGGATTTTAGGCTAAAATTTCCTGGGATACAACAATCCCAGTGGCAATTTTTATGAATATTGGTCATTATTTCTTTTGGGTATGTACCCAATAGTGGGGTAGCTGGATTATAAGATAGATCTATTTTTAGTTCTCTCAGGAACCTCCATACTGTTTTCCACAATGGCTGTACCAATTTACATTCCCACCAACAATGCAGGAGGGTTCTCTTTTCTTCACATCCTCTCATTTGTTATTTTCTATCTTCTTGACAATAGCCATTCAAACTGGGATGAGATGATATCACATGTTGGCCATTTGCTTGTCTTCTTTTGTGAAATATTTGTTTAGGTGCTTTGCCCATTTTTTAATTGGGTTATTTATATTTTTGCTGTTGAGTTGTTTGAGTTTCTTATATATTCTGGATATTAGCCCCTCTTCTGATGTATAGTTTGTAAACACCTTTTCCCTTTTTGTAGGTTGTCTTTTCTCTTTGTTGATAGTGCCCCCTGTTGTGTGGAGGCTTTTCAATTAGATGTAGTCACATTTGTGTACTTTTATTTTAGTCTCTCAAAAAAGCACTGCCCTCTTCCGTTTTATGTAGCATTTCTCCTGTTTTCTTCTATTAGTTTCATAGTTTCATAGGTCTTAAATTTAGGTTTTTGATTAACTTTGAGTTGTGTATGGTGAGGGGTAGTATATGGTGACACAGAGTGGTCTAATTTCAATCTTCTGTATGTGGATATCCAGTTTTCTCAGCACCGTTTATTGAAGAGGCTGTCCTTTCCTCACTGTATGTTTTTGATACCTTTGTCAAAAATCCATTGGTTGTAAGTGTGTAGGTTTATTTCTGAGCTGTCTATTCTGTTTCATTGGTCAATTTGTCTATTTTTATTACTGTATCATTATGGTTTGGTTACTATAGCTTTATAATATATTTTGAAATCAGGAAATGTGATGCCTCCAACTTTATTTTTTTTTTTTGTTCAGGATTGCTTTTGCTATGTGTGTCTTTTCCAGTTCTACACAAATTTTAAGATCATTTTTTCCTATTATGGTGAAGAATGTCATTGGAATTTTCATAGGGATTGCACTGAATCTGTCCACTAAATATGGACATTTTGATGATGTTAATTCTTCCAATCCATGAATATGAGATATCTTTCCATTCATTTGTGTCCTCTTCAATTTTCTTTCACCAATGTTTTATAGTTTTCATTGTAAAGCTCTTTCACCTCCTTGCTTAAATTTACTCCTGTGTAATTCATTTTTTTGGTAGCTATTGTGAATAGGATTACTTTCTTGATTTCTTCTTTGGCTCTTTTATTATTGGGATGTAGGAAAACTATTGATTTTTGAGTGTGGATTTTATGTCCTGCCACTACACTAAGTTCATTTCTTAGTTCTAGTAATTTTTTGGTGGAGTCTTTAGGGTTTTCTATGTATATGATTATGTCATCTGCAAATAGGGATAGTTTGATTTCCTCCTTTCCTATTTAGATGCCATTTATTGCATCCTTTTGCCTTACTGTTCTGCTAGAACTTCTAGTACTATGTTAAATAAAAGTGGGAAAAGTAGGCATCATTGTCTTGTTCAAGATCTTAGAGAAAAAGCGTCCAATTTTTGTCCACTATGATATTAAGTGTGGGTTCTTCATATAAGGACTTTATTCTGTTGAGGTACATACCTTCTATACCTAGTTTGTTGAGTGTCTTTATCATGAAGTAATTTTGGATTTTATCAAATGCTTTTTCTGTGAATATTGAAATGATTATGTATGTTTTCCTTTATTCTATTGTTATGATGTGTCACATTTTTTTTTTCCTTTTTTTGTCTTTTTCCATGTCCGGCAATGGATCGCAACCCTCAGTGTCGCCCCCGTACCGGACCGGGACCGGCAACGGGATTGCAACCCTCGGTGTTGCTCCCGCGCCTCGCTCAGCCAGTGAGCGGGAACCGGTCTGTATGTGGGATCCGAACCCTCGGTGGGAGCGCCGCCGCGCTTCCCAAGCGGCGCACTATAGCAGTGTGCCACCGGGCCGGCCCATGTGTCACATTTTTTGATTTGCATGCGTGGAACCATCCTTTGCATCCCTTGGATGAATCCCACTTGATCATGATGAATGATCTTTTTAATGTGTTTAATGTGTAGCTGGTATTTTACTGAGGATCTTCACATCTGCATTCATTACAGATATTGGTCTGTATTTTTTTTTTTTTTTTTTTTTTTTTTTTTTTTGTATCTTTTTTCCAGTTTTGTTATGAGCCATAGCCTCATAGAATTAGTTTGGAAGTATTTTTTCTCCTCTTCAATTTTTTTGGAAGTGTTTGAAAATTGGTATTAGTTCTTTGTATGTTTGATAGAATTTGGTGGTAAAGCCATCTGGTCCAGGGGTTTTCTTTGTTGTGAGACCTTTTATTTCTGCAGCAATTTCATTACTTGTCATTGATCTGCAAAAGGTTTTCTCTGTTATAGTTTTTCTAGTTTTTCATGATTCAACCTTGGTAAGTTGTATGTGTCTAGGAGTTTATCCATTTCTTGTAAGTTTTCAAATTTGCTTGCATATTGTTCAGAGTAGTCTCTTATGATCCTTTGTATTTCTGTGACATCAGACATAATGGTTCCTTTTTCATTTCCAATTTTATTTATCTGAGTCTTCTCTTTTTTTTTTTTTTTTTTTTTGGTAGTCTAGCTAAAGGTTTATCAAATTTTTTTATCTTTCTGAAAAACCAACTATTTGTTTTATTGATTTTTTGTATTGTTTTTTAAATTTATAATGCATTTGTTTCTGTTCTGATCTTTGTTATTTATCTCCTTCTACTGATTTTGGGTTTGGTCTGTTCTTGTTTCTCTAGTTACATGAGGTGTAATGTTAGGTCGTTTATTTAAAGTCTTTCTCCTTTCTTAATATAGGCATTTATTGCTAAAAACTTCCCCCTTAGAACTGCTTTTGCTGTATCCCACAGTTTCTGGTATGTTGTTTTTTTCATTTTCATTTGTTTACAGGAAGTTTTTAATTTCCTTTCTTATTTCGTCTTTGACACATTCATTGGGCTTGAGATAGTTGGAGTGGTCCATTCTTCCTCTCATCATAGCTACTCGCACCTTCACAAACTCTGCAGGACTTTCCTCCTCTTCCTCTGAGCTCCAGTGGTCCCAGTTTGGCCATCTTTGCTATTTAGTAGTTGTAAATTCCTTGATTGTGGGGAAGAGTGATGCTGGAGATCTTCTATTCTGCCATCTTGATGATGTCCCTATTCTGTATTATTGTATAAATGCATTTGGGAACCATCTCAGGTTGAACATTAGAATAGTTTTTGAAATTTATTTACTATGCAGATGCCTGAAAAGACAGTACACATAAAAAATTGAAAATAATTGTTAATCTTATAAAAAATTATTCAATGTGTCTTACAATAATGTAAGTGTTGATTAAATTATACTGTGATACCATTTCTCATTTATTGGATTAATAAAAATATGCAAAATTAACTACATTCCCCATTGGCACAACTGTGGGAGATACAGACACTGTGACATTATAGATAGAGTACAAAATGATACAACTCCTGTGTAGGGGAATTTGGAAAAATCTCTATCCAAAGTATTTAAGCATTTATTCTTAATCTCAGAAGAGTCTGTGGTAAAAATACAAAATGACAAAGTTATATCTGCATGAAATTATTCACTGTGGCATATTAGTAACAGGAAGAACCTGGAAAAAGGTTTTTGTTCAATGTAGGACATTAGTAGAATAAACTGTGATATAATTACCTGGTAAATTAAGAAATAAAGAAGATCCAATATCCCTGGATGCATTTTAAAGTTAAAAAAAGCATTATTGTTAGGGCTGATCCATGGCTCACTTGGGACAGTGTGGTGCTGACAACCCCAAGTCAAGGGTTAAGATCCCCTTACCAGTCATCTTTAAAAAAAAATTGTTAAGAAAAAAAGTATAAGATATAGAAATATGTTTATAGTGAACAATCTTTTCTGTAAAATAAAAATATTTGCAATATGAATGTGCATACATTCATGATTATATTTTCATGATCCAACTTTGAAAAAATAAGTCAAGAACTAATCAAACACAGTTACCTTACATGAACAGAGAGAGAACTGAAGGAGAATATAGGAACAGAAATGAGGCTTCTAAGAATATACCTGTTTATGCAGTTTTAATTTTGAAACCATGAAAGTTCAATAAAAAGGACACATTATGTAGAAATTGAAAACAAACCAAAATTGATAGGTTAAACTCTATATCAGGTAAGTGCAATAACCTTTAAGAGAAGCTAATTAGTTCAAATAACTTTACACACAGTATTCCAACTGTGTATCCTTGGTAGAAATTATTCTAGTGGCAAAAACAATGAACAAAACAAAGAAATCCTAAACTTTGATCGACTCTCTAAATGTAAGCACCAGTGTATAGGAACTATAGGAGAAAAAGACACAGGATAAGCAACATCATAAAAAAGCAGTCAAAAAAATTTAGGTGAAACCAAATTCTTTGTTCTAATTTATAAGCATATTAAATGACATTATGGGTGAAAAGAAAGACTTTTATCAAACAAAAAAACTTGGAGATGTTCTTCAATCATGATCTGAATAAACCAATTTTAAGAAATATATCTTTAGGAAAGTTGGGAATACATTGAGTATAGACAGGGTATTCCATGCATTAAAGAATTTCTGTTTATTTTGACAAGTGTGATAATGGTTTTGTAGTTATTTAATCCTCTACAAACTGTTCCAAAAGATTGAAACAGAGGCCATTCTCCTAAATACATTCTATGAAGCAAATATCACCCCGATTTCAAAACCAGACAAAGATGCATAAAAATAGAAAACTACAGGCCAATATCCCTGATAGATATAGATGCAAAAATCCTCAGTACAATACTAGCTAATGGAATACAGCAACATACACAGAAAATTATACACCATGATCAAGTGGGATTCATCCCAGGGATGCAAGGTTGGTTTAACATATGCAAATCAATAAATGTGATACACCACGTTAATAAAAGCAAAGACAAAAACCACATTATCATGTCTATTGATGCTGAAAAAGCATATGACAAAATTCAACATCCTTTCATGATAAAGACTCTCTACAAGTTAGGCATAGATGGAAAGTATATCAACATAATTAAAGCCATATACAATAAGTCCACTGCCAATATCATCCTTAAAACCAGGATCTAGACAAGGATGCCCATGCTCACCACTCCTATTCAACATAGTGTTAGAAGTACTAGTCAGAGGAATCAGAGAAGAGAAGGAAACAAAGGGCATCCAGATTGGAAAGGATGAAGTTAAGCTGTCCCTTTTTGCAATTTATATGATCATATATATTGAACAGCCTAAGGCTTCTATTAAAAAAAAACCAAAAAAACAAACCTCCTAGAGTTGATAAACGATTTTAGCAAAGTTGCAGGGTACAAAATCAATGCACAAAAATCAGTAGCATTTCTGTACTCCACCAGTGAACATGCAGAAAAAGAAATCAAGAAAGCTAGCCTATTTACAGTAGCCACCAAAAAAATAAAATATTTCGGAATAAACCTGACCAAGGATGTGAAAAATCTCTATGAAGAGAACTACAAACCACTGTTGAAAGACAAGGATGTGAAAAATCTCTATGCCACCAAAAAAATAAAATATTTCGGAATAAACCTGACCAAGGATGTGAAAAATCTCTATGAAGAGAACTACAAACCACTGTTGAAAGAAATTAAAGAGAACACAAGAAGATGGAAAGATACCCCATGCTCTTGGATTGGAAGAATTAATATTGTAAAAATGTCCATATTACCCAAAGTGATCTACAAATTCAATGCATTCACCATCAAAATTCCAATGACATTTTTCTCTAAGATGGAAAAAGCTATCCAGATATTTATATGAAACAAAAAAAGACCACACATAGCTAAAGCAATCCTAAGCAAAAAAATAAAGCCGGTGGCATAACACTACCTGACTTTAAGCTATATTACAAAGCTATAATAACCAAAACAGCATGGTACTGGCATAAAAACAGACACACAGGTCAACGGAACAGAATAGAGAACGCAGAAATTAACCCATATGCCTACAGCCCTCTGACCTTTAACAAAGGCAGCAAGTCTACATACGGGGGAAGAGACTGCCTTTTCAACAAATGGTGCTGGGAAAACTGGATAATCATATTTAGGAGAATGAAACTAGACCCATATCTTTCACCATATGCCCAAATCAACTCAAAATGGACTAAATAATTAAATATACATCCTGAAACAATAAAACTCTTTAAAGAAAACATAGGAGAAACACTCCGGGATGTAGGAGTGGGTACAGAATTCATGAATAGGACCCCAAATGCACAGGCAACTAAAGGCAAAATAAACAAATGGGATTATATCAAACTAAAAGGCTTCTGCACAGCAAAAGAAACAATCAACAGAGTGAGAGAAAATATTTGCCTAATATACATCTGACAAAGGATTAATATCCAGAATATAAAAGAAACTCAAACAACTTTACAACAACAACAACAACAACAACAACAACAAAAAAAACAAATAACCCAATTAAAAAATGGACAAAGGAGCTGAACAAACATTTCTCAAAGGAAGATATACAAATGGCTAACAGACACATGCAAAAGTATTCTATATCACTCAACATCCGGGATATGCAAATCAAAACCACACTGAGATACCATCTCACTCCAGTTAGGATAGCTAACATCCAAAAGACTGAGAACGATTAGTGCTAGAAAGATTGCAGAGAAAAAGGAACTTTCATCCTCTGTTGGTGGGGCTTCAAAATGGTGCAGCCTTTATGGAAAATGATATGGAGTTTCTTCAAACAATTACAGATAAATCTACCATATGACCCAGCAATCCCACTGCTGGGAGAATACTCAGAGGAATGGAAATCATCATGCCAGAGAAATACCTGTACTCCAATGTTAATTGCAGCTCTGTATACAATAGCCAAGAGCTGGAACCAGTCCAAATGTCCATCATCTTATGAGTGGATAAAGAAACTGTGGTACATCTACACAATGGAATACTACTCTGCTATAAAAAAGAAAAAAATATTACCATTTGCAACAACATGAATGGACTTAGAGAAAATTATATTAAGTGAAACAAGTCAGGCACAGAAAGAGAAATGCCACATGTTGTCACTTATTTGTGGGAGCTTAAAATTAATAAATAAAAAAACACACAAAGAAAGAAAGAGTGGGGGAAAGAAGACAGAATAACCACAAAAATTCCTTGAACTATTTAAGCCAAGTGCACAGATATGATGGGGTGGGGGGGCTGGAGAGGAACAGGTAAAGGGGCATGAAAATCAAGTACAGTGTATTTTGAGAAATAAAATTAAATTAAACTAATTTAAAAAATAAAAAATGATAATAAACTACAATAAAACACAATAAGCTCTTATAAAATATGTGTATAATAGAGAAATATAATAAAATATGTACAGGTAAAATGAGATTAAAATGTCTGGAATTTCTTTTAAAATGCTCCAGAATTAAATATATATATTAGAAAAAAAATACATACATATATATATTTTATTATTCTAATATATATATATATTTAGAGGACATAACATAAAATTGGCAAAATGTTTATAGTTTATGGGTACATAGGAATCTATTAAAATATCCTCTCCACTAAATTAAAATCTCCAAATATAATAGCTAATAAATTGTATTTTTAAGACTTCCCTTGAGTGCTTTTGATATTCATGCACAGTTAGAAAATATTGTTACCTAGCAATGAAGAATATGTTTATGTAATCTTTATGCTCCAAATAAAGTGTCTACAATTCAATTGTAGTAGATACTACTGTTCCTTAATCTTGTCCTTTAGTTTACTTCCAGAAGAGATTTTATTTATTCTTCTCCTTTTCTTATCTCTCCTACTCAGCATCTTTTAATTTCAGTAATGCAGGGTAACTTAAAAAAAAAAAAGGCAAAATCGCTTATAATTCTAGATTAAAATACTGATATAAGGAAGTAAAAGCCTCCATGTTTGCCCCTCTGTACTATCCTTCCTTTTACCCAACCCAAACCAGACTCTACCAGAGATAAGTACTCTAACTTTTCAGTATGCATCTGCTATGGACTGAATTGTGTCCTCCCAAAATTTATATCTTGAAGCCCTACCCTAATGTGACTGTATTTCAAGATAAGGCTTTTAGAAGGTAATTAAGGTTAAATGAGGTCAGTAAGAGTAGGGTCTTAATCTGAAAGAATCGGTGGCCTTATAAGAAGAGGAAAGAGAGTGATTGATAGATACAAGGCTAGAAAGGTGTTACAAGGAATGTGGGGTTCTTGATTTGCAAAACCTCTAAGGCTTTTGGAAATACCTCAGAGCCTTTCTTGGTTGGGTTGGGGAAAGATAAAAAGATGATTGTTAATAAAGCTCTATTTTATAGATGAATGTTCAGTGTAAGGAATCATCTGAAAGAAAGGGTACCAAAGAATTAACACACAAAAGGTTTAAAAATATGGAACCAAAAAAGAACAGAATACTTCAGATATAAGTCATATACTATCACATACTTCAGTAATTAAAAGTATATAGGTCATCCTGAATCTTAACAAAAAGATTGTTTTTGATGTCCAAGATGGAATATCACCAACCAGATTTATTTTTAGACCAGAAAAAACAAAAAAGCTGGATAAAATATATGAAACAGTGGTTTTCAAGACATTGGACAGCAAACAGTGAAAAGGAATGATCACTGAGAAAATGGAAACAAACAATGACAGCCTTATAATTGCCCCAGCTTACTTCATTAAGAAAATTTTAAGGCTACAGCACAAGGAGAGGCAGCCCAAGAGGAACCTGGACTCTCTGAGTTGCAGAGAGAGAGCTGAGAGACCTAGGAGACAAAGGCAACTAGAGTTTTCAGACAGAGTACCAGAGAGTAGAGCCACAGAGATAGAAATCCAAAGATCTACAGAGGAACTCCTTGAATATTTGGCACAATATGATCAGCACGAAGAGAGAAAAACTATCTGAGGCTGGGGAGAAAACCACAAGAAAGGATCAGAAAGATGCTGAGCATTTTTTCATGAGTCTGTTGGCCATTTGTTTATCTTCCTTTGAGAAATGCCTATTCAGCTCCTTTGCCCATTTTTTAATTGGCTTACTTGGTTTTTTGGTCTAAAGTTGTTTGAGTTCCTTGTATATTCTGGATATTAATCTTTTGTCAGATGTATATTTTGCAAATATTTTCTCCGATTCTGTTCGTTGTCTTCTCAATCTGTTGATTGTTTCTTTTGTTGTGTAGAAGATTTTTAGTTTGATATAATCCCATTTGTTTATTTTTCTTTTGGTTGCCTGTGCTTTGGGGATCGTAGTCATGAAGTCTGTACCTAATCTTACTTCCTGGAGTGTTTCCCCTATATTTTCTTTGAGGAGCTTTATTGTTTCAGGATGTATAGTTAATTCTTTAATCCAATGCTGATCAAAACCACTTCGAGATACCATCTCACTCCAGTTAGGATGGCTAGTATCCAAAAGACCTAAAATGATAAATGCTGGCAAGGTTGCAGAGAAAAAGTAACCCTTAGTGGGACTGCAAAATAGTGCAGCCTTTATGGAAAATGGTATAGAGAGTCCTCAAACAATTACAGATAGACCTACCATATGACCCAGCCATTCCACTGCTGGGTATATACCCGGAGGAATGGAAATCATCATGCCAAAGAGATATCTGTACTCCCGTGCTTAGTGCAGCACTATTTACAATAGCCAAGAGTTGGAACCAGCCCAAATGTCCATCATCTGATGACTGGATAAGGAAACTGTGGTACATCTACGCAATGGAATTCTACTCTGCTATGAAAAAGAATTAAATACTACCATTCAGCAACATGAATGGACTTAGAGAAAATTATATTAAGTGAAATAAGCCAGTCACAAAAAGAAAAAGAGCACATGTTCTCACTTATTTGTAGGAATTAAACATAAATAAATAAATAAACAAACAAACAAACAAATGTGGGAGGGGGGTTTAGAAGACAAAATGATCGCAACAATTCCTTGAACTTGTTAAGACAAGTGAACAGATATGATGTTGATGGAGGGGAGGGGGGAGCGGGAAGTGGGTAAAAGGAATTGGTAAAGGGACATGAAAATCAACTACAGTGTATATTGATAAATTAAAATTAAGAAAAAGAAAGGATCACGAGAAACAGTGCCTGGCACACACAGAATTAAAAAAATATAGTTTCCTACCAGACAAAGTGGAAAATCTCACAGTTCATGGGGCATTGGCAAGAGTATCCAGAAAGATCTTGCCCGTTTTTTTCCTCCAGGTTTTATTTTCCTTATTTATTTATTTATTTTTTGAGTTTTGATTTTGATTACAATCTCCCATAACAAAGTCTGTCAAAGAAAATAAATGATAGTTGCATACTTAACACGTTACACAATATATATAGTTTATTACACTTTAAAAGAATTATGTAAAGTTAATGTTTGACTAAGATATTTATATCAATGGTGCTTTGTAGACTACTTATTAGTCATTTCATGGACTTTCCTGATTCTTTAAAAAAATCAACACAATTTTCAAACCTTAATCTAAACTGATCAAGAAAACAAGAGAAAAGACAGAAATTACTAAAATCAGAAACACAGCAGAGGCGTGATAGAACAGTTGTTTCTTCTATTATACTGGAGTGGCTTTGATGAGAAAGACATACTCTCCCTTTTCTGGTCTTTGCTGGTGATTCTCTTTGTGTCATTCCAGTCAGGGGTCTGGCAGCCCACCTGCATGGTAGCTGTGGCTACTGGTGTGGTTTTGAGCCACTTTTTCAGCAGCTGTGGCTGTGGTGGTGGCTGTGGTAGGCCCCATTGACAAAGTGGTGTTTACAATGTGCTCCTTGCCTGCTTCCCAGCAGAGGGGGCTGCCCTTGGCTGCTCCCTTAGGACCCCAGGCATGCTCTGTTTCTTGCCTGCATGCTCTAGGCAGTGGGGTGGGGGTGGGTGGGTGCTGGCCCTTGGCTCCCACTGTAGGCCCCTGGATGTACTATGTTTCTTCAGAAGTTAAAAAAACAAACAAACAAAAAATTAAAGTGTATTTACAGCCATTTAATATCAATCATATCTGCTTGTCTCTTTCTCCCTCTCTCTTCACCCCGCCATATAGTCATTCTTCTAAAGTATGTATCCATACACATTTACTGTATATTTGTGTCTACACCTTATTGAAAATTAATGGAAATTAAATCATAGAATTATCTAGAAATATACTAATACATTACAGCAATTTGATTAAAGTTTACAAGAAACCCAATTATGCTATGCTGTCAATTAAATATAATGTAATACATACTGTAAGAGAAAAAATAATATTGAAAAATGTTAATCAAACATAAAACAGGTTTAAGTTTGATTTTTAAGTAAAAGCATCAACTAAAAATTTCAATCAGCAAATTGCATGAAGGTTAATCCAAAATTTCACTGGAACGTGCTTAGGAATAAATTAATTCACTTGGAATGTATCACTGTAATTATTTTTTTGATATAATGGAGTGATAATTGAATTCTTCTTTTCTAATCTGAGGAAGGGGAGATAGTAGCACCACAATGTAATTACTTGTCTAGTTAAATACATCATTTTTGCGTGTGTGAAATAATTTGCTTTCTTATTCATGCTGAGAAGTGACCAGCTTCTCTTTATCATAATATAATTTAACAAAATGTAACATTCCTCTCCATCAAATTAAGGTAATTTGGAAAATTCAAGTCTTTAGGTCTTTGCTCTTCATCTTGTATTGTTGCTCTCAGCCAAAAAAAAAAAAAAAAAGAAAAAGAAAACCTGTGAAAAAAGTCTTGAAATGCTTAACTTCCTTTCATTTTACTGAGTCAAGGGAAATGATGGTAATGACACAGAGGCTCATATTGGCAATGTCCTTCTTTACAATACCTTCTCTGGGTCAAGCCAGCTCCATTCCAGGCTCTTCTAGGATACTTTACAGGTAGATTTACACGATCACAGCAAATACAAAGTTTAGACTGAGGAGCACTAAGATGTTTAAAATACTGACCAAGATCTCTCTACTCCCTTTTCCCCCTCATACTCATAAACACAAACCACCAATCAATGAGAGCATTAGAAGAGAACTGAATCACTTCCTAATAAGACCTTAAACCAACAAAGATATGTCCCATAATACCGTGATCTGTTCTGCTCATAAAATCCCTGTTTGTTTGTTTGATTGTGTCTTGTTTTGTTTTGGTGTTTGGCCAGCATTGATATCTGAACCCCTGACACTGGTGTTAACAGCACCATGCTCTAACCAAGTGAGCTAACCAGTCAGTCCTAAATCTCTGGTTTTAAAGTGACTAAAAATTCATGTGATAGGAAGTGTGCCGACTTGAAGTTATAAGCTTTAAGTAATTTAGAAAAAAAGATTCTGCATGCTCTGGGATGGCATTTATAAAGACATTTGGAAAAGGCAGCTGTAAAGATATTAGCGCAGGGAATATAAAACTGATACTAGTTATAAAAAAAATAATTTCAATATATTCTTTCTGAATCAATTTTGTGTCTATCATTTTGGATGATCATGGAAGCATTCAAGAACTCATGTTATTTATAGTATTTTAAAAAGAATAAAATTACAAAATTTCTGTAAATATAACCAAAAACTACCACATCTGCCTACAATGATACTACTAATGTGATAAATCTGGTCTTTCTCTGTCTCTGGTATATGCATGTGTCTGTTTCATAATTGTAGAAAGAAGTTTACAATATATTATATGCAATTCTTGTTTATAATATAGTCTGGATAACCATTTTTAGAAATTCATTATAATTAAATAAGTGTAAATTAATTTAACTAATAATTTCAGTGTTCTTACTCTTTGCAGAGTGAAATTATTTTTCTTTATTTTAAATTTCATGTGCATTTGATATGCTCTGTAGAAGTCATTGTTCACTTTTTTAGTGTTTTATTTGTGGAAAATTTCACATATGCATAAAAGTTGAGAAAACAAACCCCCATGTAGCTAAAATATATGTATAAAACTCATCACTTTCTTTCATCTCTACATCCACATTCCATCTCCAAATGGACTATTTTGAGGGAATTCCAAACACCATACCATCTCTAAATATTTTACTATGATCTCTAAAATATAATGACTCTTAACATAATCACGATGCCTATAATATTTCACTTAGCATTTTATAGTGTATTTTTATTGATACATGTAGATACAAAGATTTATTTAAACTACAGTCATGTGCTGCATAACGAGACATTTCATTCAATGACAGTGTATGCCAGAGTGGTCTCATAAGTATATGATACTATACTTTTAACTGTACCTTTTCTATGTTTAGATATGTTTAGGTACACAAATACTTACCAATTTGTTACAATTGCCTACAGTATTCAGTACAGTAGCATGCTGTATAGGTTTGCAGCATAGGAGTCATAGACCATACCATATAGCCTACATGTGCATAGACTATAACATCTTGGTCTATGTAAGTACACCCTATTATGCTGAAACAATGACAAAATTGCCTAATAATGCATTTCTCAGAATGTATTCCTGTTGCTGAGACACATGACAATATTTTAAAGCACTTCAAGCAATCAGCATACCATAACTTATTTACTAAATCTGTGAATGATAAATTTCCCCCAGTCTTTATGCCAGTACAGACAAGGCTGCAGCAAAAGGTAGAAATCTTCTTATCACTAGACATTGCCAAATTCCTCTACAGATACCTTCCCATTTCATACACCTACGAGTTATGAAAGAGAGAACCCATTTATCCCCGTGTTTTCTAACATCGATAGTGACAGATATTTTCATTCTTGATAATTGAAGGAGTCTGAAATGGTAGAGCATTACAGATTTTATTTGCATTTAAATGTTTACTACTGCAATAAGTCATGTTTCCCAATGATAATGGGTCATTTTGGTTTTTCTAATCATTAAATTTCCTATTATATGTCTCGTTTATTTTTTTGTGTTGTGACGTTTGTCATTTTTATTATTATTTATAGCCTTGTTAAAAAATCTGCAATAGTTCTCCCAGGTTGTAGATAGTCTTTTCACTGTTTATTGTTACTTGCTAAAAAATAACAACAAAATTAACTTGAGATCACCCGTCATTTTTTTTTTTATTGTTGGATTTTTTTCTTTTATGATTTGTCTCTTATGTATGAAATCTTCCCCTACTGTAATGACATAAAGATATTATCTTAAGACTTTTTGTTTCTTCTTTTAAATTTGATTACTTTTTCTAAAATTTTTCAGTGTTTTATTTTTTCCCATATTTTTGAAGTCTCCTATATTTTTTAATGCAGATGGCCAAAATCCTAGCACCATATTTGGTTCAATTATTTTTTATCCTATGATTTTTAATACAATGTGTATATTCTCATATGTCTGTAAGACTGTCCTGAGTCTCTATTGTGGCCTGTTGGTCTACGTATTGTGTTTCTATTTTAGTACCACAACAGTTGCTTAATTTTGTAAAATCTCGAATCTTGTAAAGCAAATCTTCATTCTTTTCCTTTCAAACTGTTTTTGCCACAAAGTTTTCATCACTTTTTTAAAAATAAATTTTAGTATCACTTACTTCTAGAAAAGGCTTTATTTTTATTATGCCTATTTATTTTTAGTACACTTAGTGACAACTGTGTCCAAGGCACTATTTTAAGTCCTAAGCGTTTTCTGTATTAACTAAATCTTTCTAAGAATCATAGGAGGCCAAAAATAATAGTAATATCCCATATCCACCAAATCACACTCATTGTAAATATGGCACTCCCTAGTGAAACTCCTAGTTTTTCCCTAAGCTAAGCTATAAACCCAGGCAAGCTAGATTTGCATTGTGTTTATAGATTTATTGTATGGCATTAACATCTTAGTAATATTTAGGGACATTTGTCTGACAAGGTAGCCATTAAGCACATGTGGCTATTGAGTACTTGAAATGTTGCTAAACTGAGATATGCTGTAAGTGTAAATACAAGTCCAATTCAGATTTTAATAATGTAACTCTAAAAAATGTTTTCTAAAATATGTCAGTAGTATATTTTATAGTGCATATATGTTGAAATTATAATATCATAAATGGGTCAAGTTAAATACAATTTTAAAATTAATTTTAACCTATTTCTTTTATTTTAAAAATGGCCATTCAAAAATAAAAAATTACAAATGAGTTTCATATTTTTTTGACAATACCGATATAGAGTATTCCATTCATGGACATGATATGTATTTACATTTATTAAGATTTTCTATTACATCTTTAATACTGCTTACAATTTCTGTATAAAATTCTTGAAGAATTATCATGAATTTATTCACATTTGTCCTACTAGTTTTTGTTATTGAGAATAGCATTTTTCTTAAAATTTAACTTTTGAATTGGTCTTACATTTATTTTCTGAAATTCCATTATGTATCCATGGTCAAGACAAACTCTCAGTTTGCCTTTAGTTTCTATTGGGTTTCTTATTTAGAAAAGTATTCCACCTTCAACTAATACAAATTATATGTGTTTACCTGTTTATGCTTTAATAAATTGTCTAGGACTTGTAGTAAGTATAAAATAACAAGTAGTTATAGCAGGCATCATTACATTTATTCTGACTTTAAAGAAAATGCTTCTAACCATGTTTTATTATCCAGTGTGATGTTGCTATAGATTTTTGCTAGATACCCATTATAAGATGAAGAAACTTTCCTTACAATGTTGGTTTGTTAAAATATTTTATGTATATTTTATCTATTGAATTTATACTATTTTCTCTAATTTGTATATGCATTTACACATTTTAGTATTTTTGCATATATGTTCTCAATTGTGATTTAGCTGCATTTTTTCTTTGTTATATTATATGGCCATTGTCTGGTTTGGATACCATTGTTCTCACTTTATAGAAATAGATACCTGTTCTTTCAAGGAGCAAGAACATGTCTAGAGATTGTGAAGAGATTTTTGAATAACAATTCAATTTACTTAAAGCTCATGGTCCTCATTATTATTGTTTATTTATTTATTATTATTATTTTTAGAATCAGTTTAGTTAGTTTTTACGCTGGTCCAGGAAGTCAGACTATCATCTCTAGTGACCAGTCAGGAAGTCAAAAAGTCCTGTGATAATTGGCTCTAAATTTTTGCCAATTTAAGACCAACCAGAGAAAGCCAAATATGCTCATCCAACCAATCACATAGGATTCCTCACTTCTAGTTAGCCTAGTTACAACTTTCTTAACCCAACAGCCTATAATTTGGGCATAATAAAATCTTTTCATTATAGAGCTTTCCCACTCAAGTGCTTACTTTTGAGTCTCTGCCAAATAGTGTTGGTGGCTGGTTGCCCTGCTATAGCAAGTTCTAAATAAAAGGCTTTGTTTGTTTTCACTTGAGTGGTCTTACTTATTTTCACACAGAATTCAAACTCAGACAGTCTGAATCCAAAGCTAAGAAAAGGCTTTCTCCTTCATAAAAGATCAGTTCAACATAATCTATTTCAAAAACTCATTTGGCTTTTATTTGCAACTTGATAAAGTTATTCTAATTTTATTTAAGTGTAAACATAAAGAAAAAAGCAGAAAAATGCAAAAGTTATTTAAAAGGGGAAAATGTCTTAATAAATATTAAAATATAGGTTAAAAGTATAATAATCCAAATGGCATGGTATTTTTTATAGAATAGCCAGTTATATTAATAAAACAGAAAATAGAATCCAAAACTGTTACTAGTATGAATAAAATATGTATTTGACAGGGTTCTCCAGAGAGGCAGAAACAATAAAATATACTGTGCGTAGATAGGTGATAGAAAGATAGATAGATAGATGATAGATAGATAGGTAGATAGATATATAGATAGACAGACAGACAGACAGACAGACGGATAGATGAGAGGGAATTTATTAGGGGAATTGACTCATACAGTTATGGAGGCTGAAAAGTCCCATGACTCCCTTCTGTAAACTGGAGATCCTGCATGTCAGTAGTTTGGCCTCAGGACCAGGAAAGCCAATGGTGCAATTCTTAGGTGATGAAGTTCCGTTGTCCAAGGGCAGGAGGAGTAAATCCAGGCTCAAGGAGAGAAGGAGAGAAAATTCTTTCTTCTCCTTTTTTGTTCTATGTCAGCTCCTAGCCAACTGGAGGGTGCCTGCAGACACTGAAGGTGGATTTTCTCCACTCAGTGCACTGACTTACACACCAATCTCTTCTGGCAACAATTTCACAGACACACCCAGAAGTAAAGATTTACCAGTTCTCTGGGTGTTCTTTAACCCAGTCAAGTTGACACCTAATATTAATCATCACAAGTCCATCCCTTGTCAATTTCACATGCATACACATCTTCTTAAGCCATATTTAATCTTCAAATAAGGACAATAACAAGGTAAGAGTTCCACCTAATGTGATACAACTCTCTTGTTACTAACAAAAACACACTAATCCCTTTCCCTGAACAGGAGTAAAGTCCTTGGGTGATGTTTGCTCTTTTTCTAACAATATCCCATAATTTAAATGCTGTCATGTAAAATTAACAATACTTACATATTGATATAAAGTTAGTATATCTTATGTTACATGACAAAGGAATAAGAGAGGAGCAAAAAAAAAGTATTTCACAAAATAGAGCAAAAATACTCATGAAAATTACAATCCTCGTTTCTGTAACTGGTCACATGGTTGTAGCTGGTATTTATAAGTGCCTTCTTTCTGTACCTATTTTGCATTTCCTTAGCCTTCAGCAAGCACTTTAGCTGGTCATGGTTGTTTATCTGGTAGGTGACCCAAATCTTCACTCCTGAATTATGCGAGCCATTCATAGTCCTGCATGGATTGGGTTGTTGTAATTTCCTATTAACCTTAAGTACAGGATTAAGGACACAGTAATACTAAGAATAATCCTAAGGAAACTTCTGTATTCTGGACATGATCTTCTTTGTCTTAATTGTGGATTAGCAGTCCAGTTTCTCATGGGTTTTATGGTTCAGTCACTCGATCCAACCCCATAACTCCCTTCTTAGCTTATTGACTCAGGGGCATGAGGGACCCAAAGTGACCAAGTGGCAGTCTTAACCTCAAGTTCAACAGAATTGCTATTGTGTCTTCTGGTGGAAACATTTCTCCATCTGGAACTAAGACTTCTAGGTCAACAGAGCATAAAGTTGCAGGAACAAAAAGCAAGTATTTTGTTAGTGAATCACTAGGGGTAATGGTAAGTGGTGCCACTCCCATTTCTACACTTTGATTCTTGGACCTGTGAACCCTAGCTATGGCATAAACAGTATCATATATTGCACACTGACTCAGAGCATATACAGTTTTCTGCGGAAACTGTCCAACCCCTCAAAGTATTGTCACCTAGCTGGTACAGTAACTACAACTTCAAAAGGCCATTCCACTGTTCTATCAAGCTGATTGCTTCAGAATGGTAGAAAATGTGGGAAGACCAGTGAATTTCCTGAGCTTGAGCCCACTGCCAAATTTCTATGGCTGTGAAGTGTGTTTCTTGGTCAAAAGCAATGCTGTGTGGAATACCATGACAGTGAATAAGGCATGTGTTAAGTCCACAGGTGGTAGTTTTGGCAGAAGCATTGTGTACATGGAGGGAAAATCCATATGCACAGTAAGCATTTAATAAAAACAAAATGCTGCCCTTCCCATAATGGAAGTAGTCCAATCTAATCATTTTGCCACCAGGTAGCTGACTGATCACCCTGGGGAATTCTGCCATATCAGGGGCTCAGTGTTGGTCTCTACAGCTGACAGATTGATCACTCAGAGGTGGTCATAGTGAGATTGGCATTGATGAGTGGAAATCCATATTGCTGAGCCCGTGAATAACCTCCATCCCTATCACCATGGCCACATTGTTTATTAGCTTATTGGGTGATGACAGAGGTGGTTGGAAAAAGAGGCTGACTACTATCCACAGAATTGGTCATTCTATTTACTTTATTAAAGTCCTCCTCTGCTGAGGTCTCCCTTTGGTGGGAATTTACATGGGACACACATATCTTCACATCTTTTTTACACTCAGAGACATCCATGCACATACCTCTTCCTCAAATTTGTTTGTCACCAATTTTCAAATTATGTTCTTTTTAAGTACCCGACCATCTGACCAAATCATTGGTTACAGCTCCTGAACAGGTGTATAATCGCAGATCTGGCCATTTCTCCTTCCAAGGAAAGTGGAACAATCATGTGCACTGCCCAGTGATCGGCCCACTGAGAATATTTTCCTTGACCATTGCCCTTTGGGAATGTCCCAGAAAGCTACTGTAGTGCTGCAGCTGTCCACTTCTGGGTGGTGCGTGCACACTGTGTAGAACCATTTGTAAATCAAACACTAGTCTTCTCTTCCTCTGTCAGTTGATCATAAGATACTCCCCATTAGGCCATAAATGCAGAAAGGTAAAGAGAAGGCAGTGTAGCAGAACCATGAGCACGTGGGCCACTACTTCATATAATTTACCTATGAATTCAGCACCTGCTTAAGACTGATCACTTTCATTTGATGATGGAGTGCTGCTGTGCATTCCCAACTTTATGGCTTGGTGGGTCTGATGCCACCCAGTGCATGATAGTGTTGGGGCTCAGAAAATGATACCCCAAAGCACAGTGTTCTGTCATGCTAACTAATTTCAACTAAAGGAGAATCACAGTCTCTCTGACTTAGTTTTCTGTCACTTGTAACAGAATCCCTGAAATTAGTAATTTGTAAAGAAAATAATTTATTTGTTACAATTTTGGACGCTGGGAAGTTCAAGATCCAGGAGGTGAAACTAGTGAGGTTCTTCTTCCCAGTAGGGACTCTGCAGTGTCCTGAGGTGGTACAGGGTATCACATGGCAAGAGGTCTGAATGTATCTATTTGCTCTCTTTCTCTCCTTATAAAATGACCAGTCTACTCCCATAATAACCCATTAATCCATTAACTCATTTATCCATGAGTGGATCAATCCTTTCTTGAGGGCACAGCCCTTACAATCTAATTACCTATTAAAGGCACCACCTTTCAAAAACCATTGCAGGGATTAAGCTTCAGCATGAGCTTTGAAGGGGACAAACATTGAACCGTAGCTCTAACCTACTCCCACCTTCCTGCCCCTCCTAAAGCCCTTACAAAGTGCAGGGAGGCTTTCTCTAAAGTGTCCTTTATTTGTCTAATTTTTTTTCAGAAGAAATGCAATTGTCATTGTCATGAACCTTCTCCCTTGTATCTTTATTAACCAGAGAAGATTAACTCATATCGCAGGAGGGAAAACTAAAGGTCTCCACACCTAGACATCATGCCCAGGCAAACTTTTCACCTATTCCTTGAGGGCTGCTACCTGAAAGACATCTACATAATAGAACAGCATTTATTTGTATTTCAGTTTCCCCTCACTTTCCCATAGGTTGTCACCACCACTCTCCAGGAGCCTCAATGCCCCAATTTTTTTCTTTAGCTCAAAATGCTATTTAAGCCTCAACCATCTGGCCCTCCTTGGAGTCATATTTTATGAGGCTCCTATGCACATGTGCAGGTAATAAATTTATATACTTTTTCTTCTGTTAATCTTTCTTTTGTCAGTTTGTTTCAGTAGACTCAATTATCAAACTTTTATCTTTTTTTTTTTTTTTCCTTTTTGTCTTTTTTTACTGACCGGTAACAGGATCGCAACCCTCGGTGTTGCGCCCGCACCGTGCTCAGCCAGTGAGCGGGAACTGGTCTCCACATGGGATCCGAACCCTCCGTGGGAGCGCTGCCACACTCCTAAGCAGCGCACTGTCCAGTGCACCACCGGGCCGGCCCCAATTATCAAACTTTTAAAAGTTGGGAGGAAAGTTCCTTCTGCATTTACAATGGGCAGCTCATGTCACATGGTAACTTGGTGGCCCTCAGTCAAGCATTTAATTTCTACTAAAATATAGTAACAGGCTGAGAGCTATTTCTCAAAAGAATAGTTATCTGTGGATTATGACAGGGCTTTGCTGCAAATTCCTAAGAGTCTCTGCTGCAGTTCACTTATAGGTGCCTGTCAAAGTCTCCAAACATCATCCTTATCTGCCACTGACACCTCAAGTACCACTGGCTATGCTGAATTATATGGCCCAAGTGGCAGAGTACAGCAGCATGGACCTGTTGCACAGCCTTCTCTTCTTCTGGGCTCCACTCAAAACTAAAAGCTTTTCAAGTCAGTTGAGAGAAGGGACAGAGATTTATTCAGGATTAGGAATGACCTGAGGAGAGATGTTAGGCTGACCCAACTCTTGTGTAGCCTTGAAGGAGAATGGCCAGACCCAAACCATCTCCCAGTAAACCCGTAGGAGAATGGCCAGACAAAAGCTGTCTCAAAGACTCAGGTTTACTGAAGGGTTTTTAAAGAGGGAGATGAGGGAATAGAACATGGGAAATGAAATGTAGGAGGAAAGGGTATATGACCTATGAGGGGTCCATGCCTATGAGTCAGGTTCAAGGTCTCGCCAAGACCTTGTCTGGTTTCTGTTCTCATCTTCGCTGTTATCTCAGGACCCTGCAAAGTCTGTTTCATAGTTTCACTTCACAGAGCTCTAGTTGACTTGGCTGGTGCCCAAGGTCAGCTCCCAGTCATTTGGCGTTGATCACATCTCAAAACTCTACAAGTCTCAAAGGAAGAACTGCTAGCTATGCAAAATACTGATTAGCTTCTCAGCATTGTTTTCCTATTTAGCAAGCAAGATAAGAAAGTCAGGGGTGGGAAGAAAGAGTTGAGAAAGAAAAAAAAAAAACTGTCCATTTAAAAATCCCCCTCTTTCCTACAGCCCAGGAGGTTTTAAGTCCCAACATGGCTTCAGTCCTGCTTGCTCCACCAATATCTCATACGTGAACACAAAATACCCATGGGATAAGTAACTCAATGAAGCATCTCAGCATTTGGGATTAAATACCATCTTCAGTTAAAACAAAGGAAGAAGAGTGGGGGGAAGGCAAGTTACAGTGTGACAGTAAGAGATACCCATATTTGATAATATTTGATCTGTTTCCTCTAGGGCTGGAGCAGGCTTCAGACTTGGAGGAAGTTTGAAAAGTAAACTTGCTGGCTGAATCCCCAGTAATGGGAGTAAGCTTGCCTAGCAGAACATAAGATACATATGAAGACTAGCTTAGCATGCATTTCTCTAAGTTCACTTCTTTCCCCTGGTTATTTGATATTTTGAACCTTGGTTACAGAGCAGAATGACATTATTTACATAAATGTAAAGCTGTTCTTCAGTCAGCCCCAAGTTGCAGACTTGCTATGAGGCATGTACTCAGACTCTGAGAAACCAAGGAAGCTATCAATAAAGCTATGCTGATTACACCTCAAAGCAAATCAAAATCCTGCAAGACCCTAAGATAACATCAAGAACAGCAACTGCAAGCAGACAGAGCCTTGCCTGGAATTTGCACTAGGTCCCTAGGCATAGCCCCAGCACCTCATGTCTCCCCCTCCTGCTTTTCTCTCCTCACTTCTAACCCCATAAAAACCCTCTATTATCTTGAGAATATGAGATGAATAGAGCTTCCTTCCCTTTTCACCAACCTTTGATTTTTTAGCCATTTGTTTCTGCTTGGAGGCAAGCAGCCAGACTTAGTTTTAGTAACAATAAGAAGGTGACCAGAAAAAAAAAAAATGGCAAACAAGAGTAAGATGTGTGGTAGAGATTTAAGTCTGTGCCTTCTCCAGTGATAAGAGTCTTTTATGATCTAAGTCATCTTTTTTTTCCTGGAACTGAGAGGCAGACACCCTGACAAATGGAGATTTCCTTGATAAATGTAAATTTGTCTTACAAAAGGGTAACATATACTCTTTTCAGAGCTTCTCTAGTGTCCAAAGTTTCTTAAAATAACCAGCTAAAAATAATCTTTATGCCAATAAGGCATATTTGGGGGTGGTATATTCTGGTCTCTACAGTAATATTTTGAGGTGGTATATTCTATTTTCCCCTTCTCTTCTCATGTTTACAGACATGTTACATAAAATTACTTAGAATGTCCTCCACTCTATTTCTCAGCATAATATCCTTCAAATCCTAAACAAATCTTTTTTTTTAATCAACAAATTTTGCCAACCTTTATCTATCCTGACCAAGAAAAAAGGAGAGAATACCAAAATTACTAAAACCAAGAAATAAGGCAAGGGCATTATTACATTGTCATTATGGCTTTTTGTTGTGGTAAGATTTAGTTTATTCCTCTTTCTCATTTGCCTTTTTGTTCTACCTGTGGGTTTTGTTCTTTTGTGTGTAATTCACAGTAGTGATTGTTGTTTTTCATATTCCAGATACAGAACTTCCTTGAGGATTTCTTCTAGAACTCGTTGTGTGGTGGTGAACTCCCACAGTTTTTGTTTGCCCGGAAAATACACTATTTTTCTCTCATCTCTGAAGGATAACCTTCCTGGGTATAGTATTCTGGCTGGAAGGTTATTTTATTTTATTTTATTTTATTTTTTAGTATTTTGAATATATCATCCCATTTTGTTCTTGCCTGTACAGTTTCTGTTCAGAAGTCCACTTTTAGTCTGATAGGGGCTCCCTCATAGGTAACTTGATGCTTTCCTCTTGCTTCTTTTAAGATTCTCTCTTTGTCTTTGAGCTTTGCCAGTTTGACTATAATGTGTCCTGGAGAGGATCTTTTGGGATTGAATCTATTTGGGGATCTTTGAGCCTCCTGGATCTGAAGGTCAGTGTCTCTCCCTTTACCTGGGAGTTTTCCATTTTTATTTAATTGAATAGGTTTTCCATACCTTTTCCTTTCTCCTCCCCTTCTGGTACACCCATGATTCAAATGTGTGTGTTCTTAAGATCATCTGCTAGCTCCCTTAGATTTTTTTCATTTTTTTAAATTCTTTTTTTTTTTTTTTTTTGTCCACCTGGGCTATTTCGAAAAGACTGTCTTCAACATTGGAAATTCTTTTTTTTTTTTCTTCTACTTGTTCTAGACTACTGCTTAAGCTATCAGTTGTGGGATTTTTTTTTTTTTTTTTTTTTTTTGGTTTTTTATTTCATTGAGGGAATCTTTCAGTTTCACAAGTTCTGCTACACTTTTTAAAGGTATTAATCTCTTTTTAATTTTCTCCTTCATATCCTGGAGTTTGTTTTGTTTTGTTTTGTTTTGTTTTCTCATTTCACTATGTTATCTAACTGAGTGTTTTTGTAGCTCAGTAAATTTCCTTAAGATTGTTACTCAGAAATTCTTTTTAGTCATTTCCAGGGTGTCCTGTTCTATACAGTCTAGTATTTGAGAATTACTGTATTCTTTTGGTGGCATGATATATTTTCTTGAATTTTTGTATTTCTAGTATCTACATTCACGTCTAGCTATCTGGTAGAGAAGTTGTGTCTTCTATTACTCTGGAGTAGCCTTTGAGGAGAGAGATGTCCACTTCTTTTTCTGAACTCCACTGGTTACTCTTCTTGTATCAATGTTGTCAAGTGTCCAATTGGCCACCTGCACAGTGGCTGTGGCTACTGCTGTGGCATCAAGCTGTTCTTATGGCAGCCATGGCTGTGACAGTGGCTATGGTAGGCCACTATGCAGAAGTTTTGGGCATGCTTTCTTACCTACTTCTAGGTGGAGGGGGCTGCCCTTGGCCCTGCCCACACCCTCAGGCCTGTTCTCTTACCTGATTCCAGGCAGAGGGGGATGCCCTCAGGTCCTGCCAATGCCCCTGTGCTTGCTCTCTTTCAAATACTAACTAAATCTACCTTTTTTTTGGTCAATTATTCTTCAACAATTATCAAGCTACAGTAAAAAAATATATATATAGCATAAACCAATCTCAGAGTACATTTAAAAATCAACATTTAATTAAATCCACTTTTAGTATACATGTATCATCTTTCACTAATTAGATTAATAGCTCTTCAACAGCCACATCCCAATTATTTTCCACACACAGTTTATACAGTAATCAATAAAGAGTTTTCATTTGGAAAATCACTAATATATTTACGACATGTCAATAATAATATTTTATATTCATTTCAGGTATGCAACAGGAGATGAAGAAATGAATCAAGGGTTAGAGATAAGGCAATGATTTCACCCATAGACCAGAGATTTTGTGATGATATTTCCAATTAAGGAGTACACATTTGCCCCATCACTTACGCTTATTTTTTTCTTCCCATTTGGTGCTCCTCTGAGTCCTTAGCTCATCATCACAGGCTGTGATCTCATTGTATTTATTTTTCCACTTTACAGGATTTACTCTGTCAAGGGTTTTTGCCTTTAGCAAATACAACTTGTGCTAAATAATTTTTAGTAATACTTAAAAACAGGAGCTAGCATAGCCTCATTTGTAACTGAAAAATTTTCTACTCTTTCTCTGTCATTCCTTCTCCTGTATTTATCCTCTCCCTCTGTCTTATTGATCAATAAAACAATCTGACTATATAGAAAACTGGAATTGGAAAAGTTATTTTCCAGTGAAGATTTTGGGAAGAACTGTATCTTCATACCTCCCAAAACATGTAGTAAGCAATAAGAACATGCATTCAAGAATAATTAGGAGTAGAAAAGTCCATATGAATATAAAAACTTGTATTTCAATGGAGCTGCTTGCCCTTTGCTAATGTGAACTGGCTGTCAGATAATAAACTGGATAGAGTGCCTGCTTGTCATATCAAAAGCTTTTAGTTTTATTCTAAAGATAAGGGGACAATGCAGATTTTCCCTGTGCTGGAGTTAAATGAAGCTGTCCTGAGGATTTTTAAACTGCAAATTGTCAAATGAAAAGAAAATTTAGACTTAGGTAAAGAGTCTTTATTCAACAGGCTTAGAGGAGGAAGTAAAGGGATTTGGGATAGGAGGAGATGGATATAGCAGTCGGAAGAATACTTTCACCATAAAATCCAGCAGCACCTCAAATGTCAGACAGAAAAGAGCTTTTCTATTGAAAAGAGAAATGAACAACTCTAGAAAGAACTGAGTGTGGGAAAGTGTGATGAAAGGAAGATCCACAGTTGATCAGAGAATGTTCCTCCCTGAAATTGGTCTATGCTCAGCTGTATGCAGGCTCAGGATTTGGGTGGATAAAATTCACAGTCCTGGAATAATGAAAGAAATTTAAGCAAAAGTTTGTCAAATCAATGTAGCAGGTCTTTTGTTCAAATTGGTCAGTGGCTATGAACAGTTCAGCTAATTATTTATAAGGCAAAGAATGGGAATTTGAAGAGTCTTTGACCTTATCATAACAAATAAGAGGGACATCCAGCAATCTTACCTAAGACATGTGAGGAAGAATCGTCCCTTGGCTTAAACTATTGCTGCAACACAAAGGGGTAAGAACATTTTTCAGCCTTAACTGCTTTCCATGATCACAGGGCTTGGGCAAAATTCAACATTGTCAGAAGTGATTTGTGTTAGTAAAGGAAATACCTGACATTCTGAGAGATTGAACATACAAATGGCCAGCTCATATATGAAAATAAAACTTTGACCCACAACCTCTAAAGCAACCAGCCAGGAGGCCACACCACAACCTCTGTAGCAATTGGTCCAGAATGGTCAGGACTTGGTCAACAGCATGCAGCTTTCTTGTTATTTGTTCCTGGTCTCAACTCAGAACCTACCAGAGAAAAATGAATACACTCCTGTCTCTATCTTCTCCATACCTACTATCTTCAATTAGAACATTCCTGAATCCTTCCCTTGTTCTTATTATAAAAACAGGGAAAGAGAACCACTATGTGACTTGGAGTCTCCACCAAATGCAAGTGTTAATAGCTGGTGCCATTGATATATCAAGTTCTCACTTTTTGTTCTTATTGGGATGGTCTTTTGTTCCCAATAAGAACAAAAAGTGAGAACTTGATATATCCACAGTTTTTTTGGAGCCTCCGATGAGATATGATCTGCACTGCCTGTGGTATTCACAATGGCCTCGTGCCTTACTGCTCATGGCTTCAGGTGCATGCCAATGAGGTGAGTTAACACCAGGTCAGAGCTCAACATAGCTTTGAGTTTCTCTGCTGTCTATTCTAGGTATATTACCTGAGTTTTGCTACTGGTTTCCATTGTTTCTTATTCTTGGATGAATCAATACATTCTTTTCATTCCTTTTTTGCTCTCTTTTGTGCTTCTGTTTTGTGTTTTGATATCTAAAAGCATTCTTGGCCATAAGAAGGAGAGTCACAGGAGGAAACACAGGCATAGGTTCTACAAGCCTGTCGTTCAAGCTGGCCTGACAAACCAGTGAATTTATATTTCACACAGGTATACCATCAGACAGACTCTGCTATGGGTCACAAATAAAACGTAATAAGTTTCTCCCTCTGTCTCAATTGTTTTGTCTTGAGATTGTGGCTCTGATTAAGAGGAAGTGCTCTCTTTGGTTATTCGCCTGTCTCAAGGAAAAGATTTCCTGGTCTGCATTTAGAGGCAGACAACTATTAATTTGGGGCTCAAAACCAAAAGGGCGTAAACATCACTTTCAACCAACCATTACCAGCCTTCTATGGCTAAATCCTCTCCTCCTCCAGGACAAACTCCTGCTTCTATATGTACTTTCATAATAATTTTAACTATTGCTCTTATCTCTCTAAATGACATAACTTAACTATGAATCATTTGGATGTTCAGTGACTGCTAAGTGAATCGTTTTACTTGAATAAAGTTGATTATTTAAGAGACACCATAGAAAAGGAAAAGAATAAGATTTCTCAGGCACATTGGGAAGTGTTTTTAAATAGTATTCACAAAATTCAAAATGAAACTCTGATTCAATTTTTTTTTTTTTCACGAAAAGACTGTTTGACCAAAGCTCACAAGCAATTTGATAAACTTAAGCACTAAAAACAGACTTAGTTTTCAATCAATGTCCCTTCTCCTTGTCTTCAAGTTTTCTTCTTATATCCAATTTTTCTTCTTCCTCCTGTCAGTTACCCATAAAAAATACATCCCATTCAGGAGTGAGACATGCAGGCAACTACAGAATTTAAACCTCAAACCTGAGCTAAATTAACAGCCATAATTAAGTATTTTCATAAAGCTGGTTGAGACCAGCAAGTATTTACAAAATAATTTAGAATTTTGGGAGTTTATACAATACAGGGTTACATGATATATAAGCTTTCTATTGCTGCTGTAAGAACTTGCCAAAAACACAGTGTCTTTAAACAACAAAAAAGTGTTATCTCATGCTTCTATAGGTCAGAAGTCCAAGAGAGGTCTTAGTAGACTAAAACCAAGGTATCAGCAGAGCTGTGTTCTTTTCTGGAGGCTCTAAGAAAAACTTCATTTCTTTGCCTTTTCTAAGTTACAGAGACCACCCACATTTCTTGACTCATGGTCCCTTTCTCTATCTTCAAATTCAGCAAAAGCAGGTCCAGTCTTTCTCATGCTGCCATTTCTCTAGTTATTTTCTTCTGAAGTTGCATCTTTTTCTTTGGCCACAGCTTAAAATTTTCTCCACTTTTAAGAACTCATGTGATTTAATTTGGTCTACCTGGATGACCCAGGATAGCCTCCTCATTTGATAGTCCTTAACCTTAATCACATCTGCAAATTTTCTTGTGCCACATAAGGTAACATAACTACCAGGATTAGGATATGGACACCTTTGGGAACCTATGAGGGTAGGAACCTCAGATGCTAAATCCTGGATGGCAAATGCCAATTAAACTTGCCTAGAAAAAGACCTCCTAGATCCCTCTTTCTACAATAAACCCAAGTCAAAACAGGGCTTGAGAAATAAGGCAAAGTCTGATAGAAGCCATATCTGATACATTTTCAGTTAAAATGAACTGGTTCATATCTCAATTATGCAAAGAGAGAAAAGATGAAAAAATAGATGATTTTTCAGAATAGACTAGAAAATGCCTTCCAACAATATTTTAGAGTTAAAGAAGGCACAACAGCATTCCCTTCATCTTTTATTGTCAATGGCATTAAACCTGACATGTGAGACCTAGTTTGAAAACAGAAATTAGAATGTGGAATAGACCCTTTTTTCCTGAAATACAACTCAGAAAGAACATTTTGAAAAGGCTTTTGAACAAAAATGTGACAGAATTCAAAATAAACTTATGATTGGAAATCAAACAAATAGGTGAACCACTAGCTGACCAGTGTCCTATTCACAAGGACACCATAAACTTATTAAACAAAAGGGACGTGAGAAAAATGATGACCCACTTTACAGAAGAAAAATCAAGACATAGAAACATCCCTTAATTTGGATCAATGATGAAGCTCTGAGGAAGGAAAAATTGCCTAAAATCCTATCTTACCCATAAACACACACAGTTAATCATCTACCAATATAGATGGTCAAGTTTATTGATTTCTGAAAGATGCATGCACCAGGTTCACTTAATTTCTTTCTCAGAGAAAACACATTCCATGGGTCATAGGTATTTTAAATATCCCACAGATTTTCACTCTCTCAGCCCTTAACTGTAACCTTTGTGTCCCTAATTGAAAACCATTCCTTACTGCTCTGTGATACTCCACTTGCAAATTTACTAGGGAGAGGCTGACTTTGCAAATTAAATGGTAATATTAAATGCATGCCAGAGGTATTGTTTTTTGAGATTCTAGAGGACTCCTCTGTTCATACTCTCTATATAAATTTGCCTTCTCCATTATATTTGTTGCATAACCAGATAAAGATCATGGTACTGTACCTGACATTCTATAGGCTAAATATTCCGCTGAAATAGAAAAAATAATTACAGCAGAACAGTGTTATGTTTATAAAGAACCTATAAAACCTTGTCTAAACTTCCTCAATATCCTTGAAGTTATAAGCAAAGGAGGCACTCAAACACATGGTAGATGGTCTTTTATCCAAAGACCTTCTCATACTCAGTTCTAGCTCTGGTAATACACTTGTCCTGCCAGTAGATAAACCAAATGGGTGAGGATATCTATTTGTTCAAGACCTCAGGGCCATCAACAAAATTGTCATGTCTTCCAAGCAGTACTGTAGTGGGGAACCCTGAGCATTTTCTCATTGTTAAACCTGCCCCCTTCCACTGGAGAAACTGTTTTAGAAATTTTATGCTTGGCTGTCTTAATTGCAAACTTTAGCTTCTGCAACACAGCTTGCTTCCTGCACCGATGCAAATTAGGCTCCAGAGCTGACAAATGGACTGTGTCCCATAATCAGCCAATATGAACTAACAGGGCTACATTCCTCATTTACGTAAAAGGACCTGAATGGGAACTTGGGCAAAAAGTTAGGGTGGGAATTTGGGCTATAAAGACTGCCTTTGTGTCTCCTTTGTTTGGGGAGACACAAGCCTAAGCTAAGCACTGTAAGAGCTGACAACTATCAAAAGAGCTATAAAACCAACGTTGGTCTTGGATTCCTCTTTGTGAGCGTCTTACAACAGTACCTCACCCAAATACAATCCTGTGATCAATTCCACACAAAGCCACCTGCTTCACTGTAGTAAACCTTTGCTTTTAATTTTTCACTGTGTTCCTTACACCAGGACAGTTGATACCATTTTTCCCTCTCCCTGGGAAGGACAACAGTATTCCTGGAAAGTTATGCCTCAGGTGTTTATTGAAGCCGTCTTTTATATTTTTCTAGGTTTTCAATTGAGACCTACAGAGTCTAAATTACCCTTTTAATTCAGTTATGATATAATATGTACATGATGTCACACTTTGTTCAGAGAACAAGGAAGCCTGTATAAATTATTTTATTTAGTTGCTTTCAGTCTTAATAGAAAAGGGACAGAAAATTTCAAAAGTTAAATTACAATTTTGGGAAAAGAAACAGCCTACTAGTATTATTAAAGGTATGACCTATCTAAGAAGGGAAAAACTCTCTCAATACATAAAAAGCTATTTACAATTTATCCTTAACCCTTCACAAAATGTTAATTAAGAATAATATTTCTGGGTTTAAATGGATATTGAAGATAATAGGTGACAATTATTTTTTTTTCTCAGATTATTATATCTCTTCATGAATTAACTAAATCTTCAGTAGAAAAACTCTCCTTTGGGTGCCCAAATGTAAATAGACCTTTTGTAATCTGAAGAAGGCTGTTTAATACCTTCCATCCCTAGACCTTTCTAACTATACAAAGTACTTTTGTCTATTTGTGCATTAGTCTTCTATACAAGTCCTCAGGAGTTTAACTCAACTTCATGGGAAACACCAAACCACCCCCCCTCCTTTTTTGTTTTTTTTTTTGCTGTAGACTTTCCCTTGACTCTGCTACGGTAGTTCTAGGCTCCTTGCTCGACCTCATGCTTTCTCAGGCAGTCCAAACATTACTACTGGCTGAGAACCGCGCAATATGTTTCAGCCATCTGTTTAACCTCTTCTGGATTCTGCTGCTCTCTCTCACACATATTATATATCCACTGCTGCAAAACCTTGGATCCTGCCACTCTTTAGTACTTTAAGACAAAACATCACAATTGCATTACTTCAGATAGGGAACTCTCTTTACCTTGATCAGATTTACTAGACTTTCATTGAAAACCCTGACCTAATATTATTTGTTGATGGATCATACTTCAAAACTGAAAGTGAAGATTATCCAGCATGATATGCTATCAGTACTTTAAACTCTTAAAATATAATCCTCTACCTAAGGTAAAATCAACACAGTTGGCAGAATTTATTACAATTACTAGATCTTTTGAAATAGCCAAAGAACAGAGAATAAACATACATACAGATAGCAGATGTGTTTTTGCAGTGATATATAATTCTGGGAAACAAACTCTTTCCAAACTCTTTGGAAACAAAGTTCCTCACCTCTGCTGGAACACCCATCAAAAATGGATAAAAATTTAAGGAACTTTTAGATGTAATTCACTTCCTTGAGAGGTGGCCATTGTAAAGGTTAAGGGCCAATAAAAAAAAGATAATATAGAAACTAAAAGAAATTTTCTATCACGTTATTGTATCAAACAGGTATCTGTAAGCAAGTTGTGATTCCATCTAAACCCTCAAAGGAAAAATCTCTTAAAAAATTTAAAGAGACCACTATAAAACATCAACGTTTAGTCCCTGATTTGGAAATGAAGGATGGAAAAAAACAATGTTCCACCCCTTACCAAGGTAATTTCTGGTGCTCTTTAAGATAGCCCCTTGATGACATCAAATAATCTCAAATAAATACAACCTAGATTTCTCTATGAAACTACTCATGATGGTACAAATTGAATACTCTCTTAAATCAACATTAGAGGGAAAATTTTAAAAAGATAGCTGAGGTCATATGTCACCATCAACAACAAAAGAGTACTAGAAAAACTTTAAAGATTAGACATGGCCAGGAATGAAAGCCTCCAGAGCACTTTGGACACCTTCAGATGAATTATATCTAGCTCCCACCCTCTATAAGATTTGAAGATGTTTTAGTCATTTAATTTCTATTTTCAAGATAAGTTAAATCATGTCCTTGTTTAAAAAGGTACAGTCCCTACTATCACTAAAATGCTACTTTTTAGTAGCTTTTTTTTTTTTTTTTTTTGATTTTGTATTTGCAACCTGGAGTATGCAATTTTACACCAAATATTGAAGGAATACACATTTTGGAAAATAGTATAAAATAAATCTATGAAGTGTTACGCTTTTCTCAAAAACTACAGTTCCTTTATCAATAACAACCTTATGGAAAGGTTGTATGAACCAATGATATCCCTAAATTAAAATTAGCAAACTTTTAGAAACCTTTGAGATTGCTTTACCAAAGATACTCCCACCAGCCCTTATGACATATGGTCCATTCTCCGGGAACATGTTGATTATGTCCATATAACTGGTATCTGGAAGGTTCATACATTTAGGAATATTACCTATAATACTAGACTCTACCCTGTTTCAGGCAGATATGATAAAATATTATAAGGGATTCATGTATTATACTCAGACCTATCACTAACATGTTAAGGCCACCTTCTTACATCTTCATAAAAAGCCTCATCTTAATCTTAAATGAGATTTTATCTCATTGAATGAGAGATATAAGGGAAAATCTGCTCTTGAACTTCATTAGAAGAGACCTTATCAGGTACTGTTAACAATAAATACAGCAGAGGAAGTAAAGCTTTAGGTTTCCATTTTACAACCTGATGAAGCAATCCAAAATTCCAAGAAATTGGAAAAAAGACCTCAAACTATGGATTCCTGGTAATCCTTTAGAAAGTCAATGTTTAGAAGTACATTCTGACCCAAGATCTTTAAGCAAACAGATAATTTTAGATATTGGACAGTTTTTACATAAGATGTTGCACCAAAACTCCTGTCTAATTTCTGTTTTGTTTTTCATTTGCTTGTTTATAATGATTCTTCTTGTCATTTTCTATAAACATCTAGTTTCATCCACCAACAATGGCCTTACTTCTCTTTTTTTCTCCTGTTTATGACAATTGTTAGTTTAGTATGTACTCAATCTAACACCATTATTAGATTATCCCAAATAGAAACCACTAACCTCAATCTTGCTGATTCCTGGATATGTCATGCAGCTCTGGGTACCCATGATTCTGATCTCCTCAAATGAGGTCTTAGGAAATTACTTCCAATGGTGCTTCCATGCACCCACATGGACAAATGACCTCGCACAAATCAACCTATGACTTTGCTAGTGTCCTTATTCAGAAAAAAAAGAATAAATTAATACAATTTATTGAGGGCCAAGCCCGTGGCGCACTCGGGAGAGTGCAGCGCTGGGAGCGCAGCAGCGCAGCGCTCCTGCCGCGGGTTCGGATCCTATATGGGGATGACCGGTGCACTCACAGTGCTCACTGGCTGAGCGTGGTGCAGCCGGTCTCAAAAAGGGGAAAAAAAAAAAAAAAAAAAAAAAAAATTTATTGATCAGACAGTAGGAAATTCTTTCTTAATTTTTATTAAGCAACGTTTTTAGGATTATGGACCAAATAATCACCACCTGGAAAAGATTAATAAAAATTCAAATTTGTAACCCAGGTAATGTAAGGTCTTAGGTCTGATCTCACCTCACAAAAGATTCCTTTTTTCCCTGGATCTCCAAGTGTCTCTCCTGAAAACTATTTTCTTTGTGGTCAGGATACTTGGTCTTGTTAGCCTCAGACTAAAACCTGATGAACTTTAAGAATAGTATTTTAAAACTTGGCTATATACAAAGATTCTAATTCTATAAATCATCAAGGCTGAAAATTCTAACTCAGATACAAGGTCCAAAATGAGGCTAACTTTGATTATTCAGTCACTCTAACTGAAGGAATGACTGACATTGTTTATACAACAATCAATGTTCCCAATGGTGGGAATTATGCAAACAGTAAAGACTACAAGATACTTACCATAAATTCTGGACATAATTGACAATATCACTTCTGCCCTAGACTAAATACAAATTATTCTCAACTCCTTGGCATAAGTAGTGATTGATAGTTACATTGCTCTAGAATTCTTGTTAGCTAGTCATGGTGGTATCTGGGCCATTGCTAAAACATTCTTCTGTATTCAAATTACTAAAACAGAAAAAGTAGAGCAGGTCATGCATCCCCTTAAGAAAAGAGCTACTTGGCCTTCTAAGGTTGATCCTCATAGCCCATGGAATTTGTTCTTTTGATCTTTCTTGAAAAATTTTGATTCGTGTTTCTAGAGCACCTTATGGGGACTGTTGACCTAAAATAAACTGAGACCGAACATATAAAGTGAAGAATTTATTGAGCACACCAAAGGGAACCAGCAGAGCTTACCATTTTATTATCACAAGGAAAAGGGGGGAATCAAAGGGGAGGGAAAGGAGAACATTACATCATTACATCGCTTTTTCTATTGGCTAGTACACATATAGATTTTGGATAGTTACTAGGTTACATGTTACATGCAGGCATCTAGGAATAAGGGTTGCAAGAAGGATTATAGGTTATTTTATTACTTTTTCTGGTGCCTGTATGTTTGGAAACAGTCTTATGAAATGTTTTCCAGAATATAGGATGTGACTACTGACTTATCCCTGATTTTCCAAGACACTACAATTTAGTTGTCCTGGTTAGAGCAAACTTTTAAGTTATGAGAACTATTAACTGTTTTTATTTTTAGCACAATGGGCATAAAACTGATGTGCTGCATCCTACCTAGTGTCTTAGATGCTTCTGCTCATCAACTGTCTCATCAGATAACTGTCATGATGTTACAACAAAAAGATCAAGAAGATCTAATGATATAGTACACTATGGAGAAAATTGGAAAATCTGTTAAGTGGTAAAGGTGTGGATTTCTAGCCTTTTCTATGTTAGTAAAGTTCTTACAAGTGAGGGGGGAAAAAAAAGAGCAAATGGAGAACCTAATATACAAATGGACAATGGCCAGTTCATATGTGACAATAGAACTCTGACCCACAACCTCTACAACAACCTTCCCAGGAAGTCAAACTGTAGTCTCTGCAGAAAATAGTTCAGGAAAACAAACTACCACCTCAGCAGTAATTGTAACAGAGCAGTACCAACTTGCTCAATCGGTCATTAGCTTCTCTATTTTTACCACTGCTTCCAACTTAGGAACAATCAGAGAAAGACAAATATGTTCACCAAATTAATTATACAAAGTTTCTCACTTCTATTTAGCCTTCCTTTACCAACAACCTTCACACAGAGCATTCCTAAATCCTTTCTTTTTTTCACTATGAAATTTTCTCACTCTTGCCTGACTTTGAGACTCCGCCAAATGCAAGTGATGGAGGTTGACTCCATTGTTACAGGGTGTTCTGAATAAATAACCTCTTTTTGTTCTCATTTGGGTGGTATTTATTTATTTTCACTTTTGTTTTTTACAATAAAGTTTTTATCTGATTTGAAATGTTCTTAAAGTGCCTACCTCATTAGAGGGCAATGAGATTAAGGTGGTTCTTTTTTTTTTTTTTTTTTTTTTTTTTTTTTTTTTTTTTTTTTTTTTTTTTTTTTTTTT